>NC_062520.1:31753387-31838387 GCF_022655615.1 Tachysurus fulvidraco
TTCACAACCCTAGTCTAGTTTTTCTTCCCCCAAAGATCTTGCACGACAGGTATAATGTGGAATAGAGTATGGGTGATGCGTGAAATATCTACAGAGCAAAATAAAAAATGTAAAACGATAGACTACAAACCGCAATCTGTGGAAATATGCAAAGGAGAAAGTATAAGAGAAAATCTTACTCCAAGAAAAGTGACCTGCTCCTAAAAACATTGTATAGTGTTAATAAAGTATGAGAAAGATATGAATATAAATGAGTGTGATCATTAACTACTACATATTTAATGGAAAGATATTTGCGATGAGGCAAGTGCAGAGAAACTGGAGTGTGAGAGCAGAGCGAGCGCTTCATGTCAGCGAGCACTGAGACATGCAACACTGCTGATACACCGATACCGCACGCTCGGGTCGGCTGCACGCTCGGGTCGGCTGCACGCTCGGGTCGGCTGCGCGATCGGGTCGCCTGCGCGATCGGGTCGCCTGCGCACTCGGGTCAGCTGGCCGTCACGCAGAACGTAGCGGCCAAAGAGTTTTATTTGTGCCTACTTTTGTAGTGTCCATGTTTGGTGCTGGACGCCGGTCATGTCACACTCCACAGTGGTGTTTAATACGAAGCTAATTTAAGAGAAGACACTCAGGAATTTTCAGTTTGTCATTAGTATTCCTTGCCCTCAGAGATGCCCCGTGTATTTGTTCTCACTCGTCGTTACTGATCGAAAACGTCCCATAAGTTGATTTCCGATTTCCGGAGACTCGCTGACGTAGCGTCAAAAAGTGTTAGTTTTGCTAAGTAGGTATCAGGATCACGTAAATGTAAGCGGTATTGATGAGTTCTATAAGACAAGGAATAGTCTAACATTAGGATTCTAACCTGGCACAAACATATAGGGTGGAACTCTTCAAACAAGTCCATGGGTAAGTCTTTTAAGTGACTTTTTTGCCCCCTAGCAGATCAGCACACATTTAGTGAAGAAACAAAGCCTTTCATTACACAGCGGTCCGTCTCCATGCTGACCACAACAGGACAGGGGCATTGAGCTTAGCCCGACGGTGGCGGCCTCCACCCCGAGTTCAGTTACGCAAGGCAATTACAGCATGCTGACCTGCGCAACTCACGTTTCACTACGGACAACGACATCGTAAAAATGTGCACTGCATTTGTTTGATGCCAAGGAATTATGTATGTCAAGAGAAGAGAGATGAACTTAATAAGATGTCACTGGTCTTAAGATGAACCCCCCCCCATAAAAATTTTAAATTAGATCCTCTATCTTAAGTGTCTGTTTTATATCTCATTCATTTCTCCATTCAATCTTTTTGACTTCCTAAGAAGTCGACTTCCTCGCCTGCTGACTCGGCTTCTTACTTTCTTAATTGCTTTTTTCCTTTCTGAGTTTCACGCTCGACGTACGATATTTTACGTCTTACAATTTTACCGCCTTCCCCTACCATATTTTTGTCTTATTTATCTACTAACTGTAACGGAACGACAAACCGTAAGCTGTCTAAGTGACTTTTTACCCGTGAACGACTTCATTATAATTGAACACCTTTTTAAAGTTCAAATTCTGCCTCAGATGTCAGCTGTAAATAACTCCGATAACAACATGAGTTATGTTCTCGCGGGGAAAAAAAATAAAGTAGATATTCTGGAAAATCTATTTTAAAAGTTAGAAATGTAACTGCTATAATTACGTAAAACAAAGACGGGGGATTTTTTTCAACCATGGAGCATAACCGAACAGTCCTACGTCATGCCTCGGGCTGGGAGGTCATGAATCTAAACCAGGACAGGAAAACATGTGTCTTACAAACCATATGTAAAAGCTGTCCTGCCAAAAGAGGATTTTTTTGCGTTGGGTAAGAAATAAGGTACATTTTCAGAGCAGACTTATAGACCGTCTCTTCTCCACCACCACCATCACACATCCCATCATCTGAATAAATAAACAAGAAATACATCTCTTCCTGTTTCAGCGTTTGCTCATGCCTTTCGGCTGAGTCAGCAGGATATTCGTCTGTACTTTTCCATGCTTTCAGAAAACTTATTCCAGCCCTTCCTGTCTGTATCTGGGGCTGTTTTGTGTTTCCCCTCAAATACAGGCAAGGTTTCGATTTTAGTTATGGAATTCATGGGAACTTTCATTCTTAGTATCTTTCCTGAAACCGAAAGATTTCCTTTGTCTGGGAATGTGTGTACCTGGATTAGAGCTGTGTGTGTGTGGGTGTGTGAACAAACAGACTTCCGAATGACTTCTTGTATAAATGACATCAGTCGGGCACAGGTCCAAAGACAAGAAAAAAATCCTCCACCACCTACAGTACAGTGATGTAATCCATTTGAAGCAATGCTAAAAGAAATGTTTATGTTAATTTATTTTATTAATAAAATGCCTAGTCATTCGATCTCACCATGGCTGACTGTCAAACGTCACCATTAACTAAAGTAAAAGACCAAAAACGGTGCCAAACGGCTACAAGTCATTGGCTTGAGACCTTTGCAAAGTGATGGTAGGGTTAATTGGATTAAAACGTTATTTCATAGCTTTTTTTTTTAGCCTTTTAACAACCTTATGTGTGTCATCTAACATGACTCTAACTTTAATTAAATAAGATTTTTGTCTATCCTTCGAAAGTCCTTTATATGCTAATACAAGGCTAAAAAAAAAACAACAACAGTGAGCAGAACCCAGTATGTTTACTCATTAGATAAGTTTCCACAGACTTTTGTGTCCAATCAGGTTTGAAATGCCAATCTAACTATCAAAACTGCCCTGGTGTCTATTAGAGAACAGTATGTTACACTGAGGGGGGGTCACGGTGGCTTAGTGGTTAGCACGTTCGCCTCACACCTCCAGGGTTGGGGGTTCGATTCCCACCTCCGCCTTGTGTGTGTGGAGTTTGCATGTTCTCCCCGTGCCTCGGGGGTTTCCTCCGGGTACTCCGGTTTCCTCCCCCGGTCCAAAGACATGCATGGTAGGTTGATTGGCATCTCTGGAAAATTGTCCGTAGTGTGTGAGTGTGTGTGTGAGTGAATGAGAGTGTGTGTGCCCTGTGATGGGTTGGCACTCCGTCCAGGGTGTATCCTGCCTCGATGCCCGATGACGCCGGAGATAGGCACAGGCTCCCCGTGACCCGAGAAGTTCGGATAAGTGGTAGAAAGTGAACCGAGGCATTGCATAGAATACCACCTAGAACCCTTTTCACTGTGTACCAGAAGTCCGGTATCAAGCTCCATACTAATTTGCTTATCTAAGTGTTTGGATAAAAGGACAACAGGGTCTAGATTATCCGTATCTATGACAATGGTAGACTTGATATCCCCGAGAGCCAAAGTTTGATTAAAAGTGCTCTAAAATAGTCTTTGGCAGCGGGTTAAAAAGAGCTGAATTTGCAGCATGAGATTTCTAGTTCCACAGTAACGCCGCATTGTCATCGGCATTCTCATAACATGCTAACTATCGTGCTAAAGCTACAGGTAGTCACAAAATAACACTAGACCAAATGCAGAGTTTTCCATCTTATACCCAAATCAGGTTATTGGCAGAAAGTGGAATAGCAGCGCTGATATATACAGAGGTGCCAATATTTTTAATAAGGAAATTCTAGCAGGAAAACAGAAGCTAGAATTGGACAAAAACCGTGGCATGTGTCGGCAAAGGAAAGGGCAGGATATATATTTCTGTGTGTTTCAGAATCTGGTGGGACGATAACTTAATAAGCAACAGCACCACATATAGGTACTTTTTTTACTAACCAAATAACACACAATCCCACCGACTGGTTCCTTTTGGCTCACAAGGCTGCGGATTGTGAACTTAAAGTTCCTGTAGCACTTGCAGCATCCTGCATTCTTTCCCCGTCACTAAGTCTGGTTCTCTTGTTGCCACGATCAAAGATCATTAATGCGATGTCAAAAATGTAGAACTCTTGTGCTCACAAGTGTGGCTATTTGTACGTTGGAACATTTCATATAACATCCCAAGCAAGGGCAGCTGCTAAGATCCATTTATATATCTCTCAATCACACGGGACAGCAGTCACGTCCATCCACCCTCCTCATCACCCGTCCGCCACACAAGTAGACCTCAACAATATGCTTCTGAATGACCGACCTCTTTAGCTCTTGGCTTCCAACCGAGATGAAGATGACGGAGAGCCAAATGCTTCCTCAATAGCAGCGGGCATTTTGATGGTGTCCTCAAAACGGAGGGGAGGCCGTTCACCCCAACAGCAGATCATTGTCCGGTTGGGGATGGCCACTGGACGCCCGCAGGGAATGACATCATACTCTTTAATCAAACTAATCAAATCAGGACAAGAGCCACTGTCTGTCCACCCTTTCATTCTCATGGCCACCCAGACACCACTTGGCAACTGATGCCATAGAAGTGATGTGCTGACAGAGTATAAAGACATATAAAGATGAAAGATGATCTGTTTAAAATATACGCAAAATGAATGCAAAAAACAAAACAAAAAACGGACAAACGACGCCAAGCTGACAAGCAGTCGATCTGGTTTGCAGATTTGTTTAACTAATGATACTGTAGAGTCCAAAAGAGTGCATAATGACAGGTCCTGCTAAAATGTAGTCCGTGTTCTCATAAAGATGATGATATGGACTTAAACCGGTGCTTATTTTCAAGTGCGCCGGTTTATCTTGCCTGGCGAGCGCTTCGTCGCAAAACTCGAGAAAGAATAAGACACAGCATTCTAACACCTGTGTGAAAGGTGAAAAGGGTCCAAATAACGTAACGTCCAAGACACAAATCTGAAATGTGTTACGGATGCTGCCATGTGGTGCTACAGCGGTTAAAGGATCGGAGACCAGCAAGCTGGACATCCACACTGTCTAACTAGAAAGAGTCACAACAGAAAAGTTGGCTTCTGGAGATATCTGGGGATGAGAGCGCAGTGCACGAAATGGGCCGGTCGGATTTGGAGAACGAGGGTGGAGAAGAAAATGTTCTCACATTTAAAACAATTCTGCTCAGCTGCTTGGTACAGTACAGTACATTCTGTCTCGATGAGGCCTTAATAACAAGGCTTCCCTGGGTGGCCGCCAAGTCCAGGCAGCGTTTAACATCCTTTCTTTTGCCTTCTCTCTTTTCCTTAATCATTCTGTACAACGTTAGCACTCTGCGAAAGTAAGCTGCGTGGCTTTCTCCATGGATCGGCTGACGGATCAAGTAGATAAAAAGCACAGCTTAAGAGAGTTACTTCCAGTCCTCCAGTTTTTTGCTCCACTTGAGAGTGTGCAGTCTGAGCACCCAGCAACTCTGGATGATGAACAACTACCTTTCAGCAACAAGTTAAATTGCGTGCGGTGTTTTATTACAGCCTCCTGGCAAAATAGCTCGGAGCAGTTTGCTTAGCATTTAATGTGAGATGTAAATGCGCTGCACTGGCACACACATGTGGCTGTTGCATAAGCAAAATCATCCTATTGTATATTTACCGTGTATACAATATATTTTAAACACACAAGCTGCCTTTTTTTAGCATGACTATTCCATTCTATATCAGCATATAACTATCTGCAGTAACTAACTGGCTCCAGGTTGCGAGAACTACTGCCCAAACATCTCTAAGCCTCTGGATCTTAGAGAGAGGTCGTAGGTGATGAGGTTGCTCTGGGTCACTAGATCTATATAAAACGTGTTTAACTGCTCGTCTCGGTGCAGTATTAGCAGGTGTGTTTTTTTTTTAAAAAGATAACAGCACCTCAGTGAATTCTCTGAACCTTTGTCACATCACATTATGCAACATTGGGTAATCTGGGCATGTTGAATCATGCGGAGGTGTTCTAGGGACACGCGGTTTATTTGATGGTTTGGGACGTGCCAAATTGTGCCGTACTATCTGCAAACTGAGACTTTCAGGCCCGTTGTTAGCCGAAACAAATGAAGCAAATCCGTATTTGCAGATTTGTGTGGTCCGCCTGTGTGTATCGTACATTATGAGCAATCTCGACTCATCTCTTCATGTACAGCCAACGACTGCAGCATTAAAGTCCCTTAAAGTTCTCTAAAGCGATTCAGATAAACGCATCTGGTCAATGCTGAATTATAACAGATGGCATAATACATCATCACAGAAATAAACGACAGCTCCTCGGATCTGGTTAAGCGTCGGACTACCGATCGGTAAAGTCATGTCTTCGTATCCCAGGTCCACCAAAGTGCCACTGCTGGGCCCCTGTGCAAGGCCCTTAACGCTCGATTGTTCAGTTGTATAAATTCAAATAAAATTGCGTTAAAATTGCTATAGAAGGGAAATCATCTGAAGTTGCGGTTCTCTTTTGAGTCCGGACGCTTTCAAAGTTTCTTCCCAATGTAGTCTCAGGGAGTTTTTCCTTGCTGCTGTTGCCTCTGGCTTGCTATTTTCTTTTCTATTTCAACCAGCTTTTTCTAATGCAAGAAATTGGAATACATTTAAAAGAAAAACCTAGAACTAATACCCTTGTGTTTTCTCGTACCACCCCTCACCCCCGACACACATAAAATGTTTAATTTTTTCACTTGAATTTGGCTGGTTGGTAAAGAACTTGGTTTAATGTCCCAAACACCTGCCACTTTAAAAGAAGATGTGCGCGAATGTTTCCACTTTTTCTGCCGGGAAAATTTTCATGTCTCTTACTCGCTTGCCTCGTAGACTGACATCTCAAAATTCCTAGAAAACAGCAGTTTCTTGGAGCGGATCAGCCTGAACTGTCTGGCCGGTGTGAAGCGGATCTATTTTCAGACACTTACCTCACCCTGGAGTAAATAAGCAGCTACTGTCATAAAGGCAGACAAGATGCTATTAGAGATATCGTTGATCCCTTCATTCCTGCTCTGCTCCTTTGCAGCCAGTGCCAGAGACCGAGGTCAGTGACGGCTTCAAAATGGATTCGATTTAATTTACATGGACAAACACGCGAGTCAGAAGTCGGTTTGCATCTCGTGTCCCCAAGATGGAGGAGGTGCCGGAAAAACTCTAGAATGGGTAAAGATCAAAATCTTGAAGAGTCCCTCATTCCCCTAAAAAGAAAGTGAGCGAATAAGTGAGTAAAACCATAACAGGCTAAAGTACCGGACGTCTGCGTGATAGGACATACCCGGCTCCTGGTCTGGCTCTGTGTTCATCACTCTCACCTACATCGTGTTCCTTCCCTATTTAACGAGTGTACGATCTCAACCTGATAGGTTAGGATAGGTTATGGAGCTTAATTATTACACCGAGGTCTAAATGAAAAAAGGATAGACACACAAGTCCACAAGCTCATATGTTTCCAACATAGAAGACAAAAAAAAAAGCAAGAAAAAAAAACAACCCACGAATGATGATCAGGTTACAGCACCATGGAATAACACTGCATGGAGGACTGGTTCTGTGAAGCTCTCTGGCTCGCGTGCCTTCCACGTGGGGGTCGGCCAAAGGAACAAGAGCCTGTCAGGAAAATGCCTGCAGCTCGGAAAATTCCGTAAACACCACGCTTGTCTTCTCGGTGAGTGTGCGAGAGGCCAAAGGGACATCTGCAAGAACTATGTTCGTTTGCATATAACAAGAAGCAGGGGAATAAATCTTTGGACTCGTTTTCTGATGTACCGCTGCCTGCAGTGCAGAGGTGCATCTCCCTCTGGTCCTGCCACTGCCAGAAATGCACAAGAAGAATCCCAGACATTCAGAACCTTCTCATGAATGGAAAATAATAATCTTTCTAAGTGACATGGGCATCTGGAGTGAACGCATGCTAACGTATAGCAGACAGAAGAGCACTAATACTAATGCGGTCCATATCAGGCTGTTTGCGTGAAAAGGATCTCAGCTACTCGTGTGCGCTTCACGTGCAAAGGATCTGAAATGTCCTTGCTGAAATTTATGGAGGGCCGGCGTAGGCGTGCTGGCTGCTTTAAATTACTTCCAGACTCTCGCTTGTTGCCTGAGTAGGGTGCTAGCAGGGTTGTGTCTTATTCAAAAGGGCTGCTGGGTCAAATCCATGGGACAATAAAAGTCAAGACAGGGAGATTAGAGTAATTGAATCAAGCATGCAGCGGATTTTTACAGGAATGGAGGGTGTGTTACGGTAATGGAGCAAAACTCCATATGGATCTGATTAATGGGAGAGAGGGGGCTCATGAATATCACTAACCTTCATGTGATAACCAAGTGAAAGTAACCTTCAACACAACCTAGATACTAAAACTAGAAGATTGTGAGGCTGAGGCACCAATACATCTCTAGACATATTCACAGACTTTACCCCTACACCCACCCCATCCAACCCCCCAAGTTATATCCCCTCAACCATAATCTATAACCGAGTAGGTCTGAGTTCTGCTGAGGTCTTCTTCCAGGGGGCCGATACAGCTCTCATCCAGGTGTCCAAACTACCTCAAATATCACGGCTTAATTTGGGCAAGTGGTGACTTTACAGAGTTCCTCACTATCACAGAGAGTGTGACCCCAACCTAAACCATATGGCAATGTCAGTGCTCTCGATCAGTGTTGCAACAACTATGAAATAGACCCTGAGGTACCCTTTGCCCTGGAGAAAGGTCTCTCTAACCCTAACCCATCACACTCTTTTCTGGTACAGAACCACGGTCTAGAACTAGGAGGTGCTGTTTTTGTGAGGTCGTGATGGTCCGGCGGTCAAGGCGCTGGGTTCCTAATCAGAAGGTTGGGGCTCAAGCCCACAAGCTGCTGAGACATCTACATTGAGTCCTTGAGCAAGACCCTTAACCTCACTTGCTCCAGGGGCCCCGCATGATGGCTGACCCTGTGCTCTGACCCCAGGCTCATAATAGCCTTATGCAAGAACCCTTTTTGGGGAAGTCGTGGCCTAATGGTTAGAAAGTGACTCCTAACCCTAAGGTTGTGGGTTCGAGTCTCGGGCCGGGAATACCACGACTGAGGTGCCCTTGAGCAAGGCACCGAACCCCCCCAACTGCTCCCTGGGCACCGCAGCATAAATGGCTGCCCACTGCTCCGGGTGCGTGTTCCCGGTGTGTGTGTGTGTTCACTGCTATGTGTGTGTGTGTGCGTTCACTGCTGTGTGTGTGTGTGTGTGTGTGTGTGTGTGTGTGTGTGTGTGTGCACTTTGCACGTCACTTTTTATCATAGTTTACTTCATATTCAGCAACTTGCATGTTGGAGGTCGGAGAACATAATCTGCCAAAAACAAGGATGATACCTCAAGCACCTCCCATCCCAAGCACAGGTCCAACTTGGACTGTCTCTTTATACAGTTTCCATAAAAACACACACAGGAGTAGGGACAGGACACACACGGTTCATAAGATGATACCAAAGCCTCCTGAAGTTTACCCCACTGAAAATTTTACAGCATGAGAGTGGATTAGTTTACACACACACACACACACACACACACACACACACACACACACACACACACACACACACACACACACACACACACCATCCCTCACAATGCTGTTGGCCCACGGTTTCCCAGCATGTTAACAACACAACCCTAACCTTGTTACCTTTCAGAAGTTTAGATTCTGGAAAATAAAACCAATCAAGATCTTTAGAAAATAGCGCAGGCAGGTAATGATAACTTCAGGATGTGGACAGGACGGTCAAGTATCTGTGTCAGGAGGTAGAATAAAAAAAACCTACACACCTCTAATACAAACACAGATAATAAAAAGGGTAATTAGTGTGTATGCAGCACATAATGCAGGTGTGTGGACACACACATGAGACTGAATAGGGTGTAGACATATATACATACTAACAAAGCTGAAAATAAAGACCTATATACACACCTATTTACACAAAGCCACCAGCTGACATCCCAGCCCTGTGCATTGTGTGTGTGTGTGTGTGTGTGTGTGTGTGTGTGTGTGTGTGTGTGTGTGTGTGTGTGTGTGTGTGTGTGAGGGTTGAGTAAATAGCTGAACCCTCAGGCTTTGACACAAACATTTCCACATTATTGGCTTCAAAGCCACCTGGAATAATGCAAACATGTTCTGTAAAGAAGATGTAAATCAATACTAGTCAATCAATACAACTGTACATGCACACACACACACACACACACACACACACACACACACACACACGCACACACACACGCGCACACGCACACGCGCACACACAGAGACATATAGAGACACAGACACACACATACAGAGACACAGACACACACATACAGAGACACAGACACACACATACAGAGACACAGACACACACATACAGAGACACAGACACACACATATAGAGACACAGACACACACAGAGACACAGACAAGCACACATACAGAGACACAGACACACACATACAGAGACACAGACACACACAGAGACACAGACAAGCACACATACAGAGACACAGACACACACATATAGAGACACAGACACACACAGAGACACAGACAAGCACACATACATAGACACAGACACACACATAGAGAGATACAGACACGCACACACACATACAGAGACACAGACAAGCACACACACAGAGACACAGACACACACATACAGAGACACAGACACACACATACAGAGACACAGACACACACATACAGAGACACAGACACGCACACAGAGACACAGACACACACATATAGAGACACAGACACACACACAGAGACACAGACACACACATATAGAGACACAGACACACACAGAGACACAGACAAGCACACATACAGAGACACAGACACACACATACAGAGACACAGACACGCACACAGAGACACAGACACACACATATAGAGACACAGACACACACACAGAGACACAGACACACACATATAGAGACACAGACACACACAGAGACACAGACACACACATATAGAGACACAGACACACACATACAGAGACACAGACACACACATACAGAGACACAGACACACACATACAGAGACACAGACACGCACACAGAGACACAGACACACACATATAGAGACACAGACACACACACAGAGACACAGACACACACATATAGAGACACAGACACACACACAGAGACACAGACACACACATATAGAGACACAGACACACACACAGAGACACAGACACACACATATAGAGACACAGACACACACACAGAGACACAGACACACACATATAGAGACACAGACACACACACAGAGACACAGACACACACATATAGAGACACAGACACACACACAGAGACACAGACACACACATATAGAGACACAGACACACACAGAGACACAGACAAGCACACATACAGAGACACAGACACACACATAGAGAGATACAGACACGCACACACATATAGAGACACAGACACACACATATAGAGACACAGACACACACATATAGAGACACAGACACACACACATATAGAGACACAGACACACACATACAGAGACACAGACACACACACATATAGAGACACAGACACACACATATAGAGACACAGACACACACACATATAGAGACACAGACACACACATACAGAGACACAGACACACACATACAGAGACACAGACACACACATACAGAGACACAGACAAGCACATATACATAGACACAGACAAGCACACATACAGAGACACAGACACAGAGACACACACACACAGAGACACACACACCCACAGACAAAAAGAGACACACACACACACACACACACACACGCCCACAGACACACACACAAAGAGACACACACACATACACGCCCACAGACAAAAAGAGACACACACACACACACACACACGCCCACAGACACACACACAAAGAGACACACACACATACACGCCCACAGACACACACATGGTACCCCGGAACCGAGCTTACGTGTTTTTCTGACGTTTGACATGAAGGTAAAGAGCCGGGACAAGCTGTGGGTGAACTGGCTGGACTACACAATTCAGGGAAGGGGTTTGGGATGGCAGGCAGAGACGACGTCTGAAACTGCTGCGCTTCCTCTTGCAGCCTCCTGAAAAGAGAGCGAGAGAGCGAGAGAGAGAGAGAGAGAGAGAGAGAGAGAGAGAGAGAGAGAATAAGATAAGACACAAACAGGACAAAAGAGGCAGGACAAAAGAAAGAAAGAAAGAGAAAAGAAGGAAGAAGGAAAAGAGATAAAACAAAGGAAAGCAAGGAGAGAAAATAGAGTCATCAATATATCAATTTGGAAATTAATAAAAAATCCAATCAATCAGAAAAACACACAAAACACCAAACCAGCGGGAAATAAAAACGTAATGAGCTTCAATGGGAAATTTAATTACATTCAATTAGGAATAAAACTCTGATTTATTACCAACAACGAGTTCAGTGCAAAGCTGCGGCTTTAAAGACAGCACGTAAAAAACAACAGACAGAAAAAAGCCCAGCTGTGAGGATTTATGGAGTCTTCAAACTGATCCTTATTCCAGACTCAGGGTCAGAATGTCCTGTTAAGTGTGAAGGACGTCGTCTTCTCCTCGCTCTGTGTGCTGGGAACATCAGAGGAACACTCTGAACTTGGACTCCAACCTCTCGGCTTTAACATTGTGCATATAATTAAAACTCGAGACAGGTCTCTGTTGTTCTTAGCTGTGTGAGAAATCAGTGTGTGTGTGTGTGTGTGTGTGTGTGTGTGTGTGTGTGTGTTCACTTCGGACGCCATTCACTCGCTTCAAGGAAAGAAAGGAAAAGGAAAGAAACAAAAATTTCCACATCGACTTCCTCATATTTGATATTTTAGATCGCCTGCCAACATTTGAAGGAGGTGTGGCCTATGTGCCCGTCAGTCACACTGAAGGAGGTGTGGCCTCTGTGCCCGTCAGTCACACTGAAGGAGGTGTGGCCTCTGTGCCCGTCAGTCACACTGAAGGAGGTGTGGCCTCTGTGCCCTTCAGTCACACTGAAGGAGGTGTGGCCTCTGTGCCCTTCAGTCACACTGAAGGAGGTGTGGCCTCTGTGCCTGTAACACCCATGAAAAGAGGCGTGGTCTTTGTGCCTGACACACTCATTAAAAGAGGTTTGGCCTATGGTAATGGCCCGATTAAAGGAGCATGACCACAGTGCCTGCGCCAATTGAATGGGTGTGGCCTCATTGCCTTTCACACCCAGTGCAGGAGGTGTGGTTTCTTTGCCTGTCAGTCACACTGAAGGAGGTGTGGCCTCTGTGCCCTTCAGTCACACTGAAGGAGGTGTGGCCTCTGTGCCCTTCAGTCACACTGAAGGAGGTGTGGCCTCTGTGCCTGTCAGTCACACTGAAGGAGGTGTGGCCTCATTGCCTTTCACACCCAGTGCAGGAGGTGTGGTTTCTGTGCCTGCCAGTCATAATAAAAGTGGCTTGGCCTCAGTGTGAACTAAAGGGGTGGTGCCACAGTGCCTGTTAATAACAATGAAAGGAGGTGTGGTCTCCTTGCTGTCTGTTCCAATGACAGGGGTGTGGTCTCCTTGCCTGCTCTAAGACCTGCCCTTATCCACGGTCTCAGTGAGGAGGTGTGGTGCACTCGTCTGTCAGCCTTAAGAAATGAGTACCGACCTCTGCTATATTATAGCTGATTCTCTTTCTCTCTCTGTTTTACTAACACACACCGTCAGTCAAACACACACACACACACACACACACACACACACACCCAGAGTCATCACTGACCAGGGGCCATGTGGGGGTGTTTTGGTCTGGAACCCTTTGAAGTAGGGTCACACACTCTGAAGTGTGTCTGCTCTGAAGTTTGTGACACAGAGCACAGAGGTTAGAGCTAAGTTTGACTGCTAGCCTCTGAGTGACCCCGTGTTAAAAGAAACTTAATCCAAACACACACACACACACACACACACACACACACACACACACACAGTGAACGTTCATTCGTTTACATTTTATTTGAGAGACTCACACCACATGGCAATATATTATGATGTCATAACGCATGTTGAGATATTGTTAAAAATATAGTTTATTTTTCAGCTCTAAAAAGAAGCAGCTGATTCGATAAACCTTTTGCGGTAAATTTTGCGTTAAACACTTTAAACATTTAAAAGGAAATGAAACCACATCGCTCTTGATGGCAGCACTTGTCATTACGGTGTTATACTCGTGCGCCTGATCAGTTATAAATTACGTTGGACAGGGAATTGGGTCTGATTTATCCTCACTATGTCACTGTGTCTCAGATCACATGCTCATGTTCTACTCTAGAAGGTTTTCCTGTCCCAAAATAACTGCTTTGAGGATTTCAAGATTGACATTATTTATCTATCTATCTATCTATCTATCTATCTATCTATCTATCTATCTATTTATTTATTACATGTAGGTACATTAGGGGCTTTTCGATGAGGATAATGACGACAATCACGACGACAGCTGACTGTTTTAAAGAGGAAACGAAGCTCATCAGTCTGCATAAAATCGCTTCACCTTAAGTTTATTTAGCTTCAAGGTATAAATCAGACGGATGGATGTTTGGGCTCTGAAGAGCCACCTGGTGGATGCTGCTTAAAATCCTCCATATGTATGTTATAGACGTTAATATTAATAGTAAATATTCAGTTTACATTCCAACGATATAACACCATATTAAAAGCAAAACAAAACCCGGGGAGAAACTGTTGCAGCTGGGCTTCATCTGTCAGGGGAGAGCTGGAAACTGTGTGTGTGTGTGTGTACGAGTGTGTGTGGTTTGTGGCAAAGTAGCAAAACATTCTGAAAGTAGACTAAGTATTAACGAGTACACGGATTATTTTGTTTTGGAAAGAGCCACGGGGCGTGAGATTCTTCAGCTGGTTTGACGTGTAAGTGCACATGAGTTGCCTGGCTGCTAAATGCTAACAGTGTGTGTGTGTGTGTGTGTGTGTGTGTGTGTGTGTGTGTGTGTGTGTGTGTGATTCACTATATAAGTAAATATGCTAAATAACTAAAATTATCAAACTTTTGTCAATCCACTGTCCCAAAAGCCCCCCAACCAAACACACACACACAAAAAATGTCTCAGTTAACTATTTAGGGCATCATCATCATCATCATCATCATCATCATCATCAGTCCACTGAGGATGTGTCCATAATCACACACAGACACACACCCTTCTCACTGTGTAGGCCAGACCAGAAATCTCTCAATAATTTCTGTCTAAAATTACACACACACACAAAAACAGACACACACCTCGTATCACCATTCTACTTTCCCAAACCACACACTAATAACCATCATTCTATGACACAAATGACCCAGATCAATCTCTCTTTCTCACTCTATCCTGTGTGTGTGTGTGTGTGTGTGTGTGTGTGTGTGTGTGTGTTACCTGACAGCGAGGATGTGCATGGGCTGGGAGCGGCGCAGTCTCTGGTGCGGTGAGATGGGCTGTGTGTGCGTGTGGGCGTGTGTGTGCTGGCCGTTGTGTAACAGGGGAACCGACTCGCATTGCACACTGCCCACGGGGTACAGACTCTCAAACGACGAGTTCATATCGTTCACCAGCGCCTCCAGATCCACGTCATCCTCTGACACACAGAAAGGAATATTATTGTTGTAATATTATTGTGTGTTTATTTGATTCATTTTTATTTTCATTGATACCTGTTATAGTGCTGTTAAATTCTTGCTTCTGATTGGTTCACAAAGTGGTGTTGAATTTATGCAGACAAAATATTAATAGCAGAATATTTTAAACGCTACCACAAAATGAAATAAAATGAATATGTAAGATGTTTATGGAACTTGGGAGATGTTTTTCTCCATGCATAACCATAAGTTAGAAAAGCAGATGGCTCTATGCTTAAAAAAAAAAAGAGAGAGAGAAAACAAGAAGAAAAAAAAACAATAAATGTACGAGACTGCATTTCCGCCTCTTGCCGCAAGATGTCGCCACAGATTCGTTTTTCATGTTCAACACTTCAGAACAAATGCTGTGTAAAAACAATAATCCTTGCAGTAGAAGATTAAAAGCAGAAGGCAGAATGTAATAAACTGGATATTAAAAAAAAGGGAAGAACAATCTACACTTCCTTTTGTGAGGTGAAATACAAAACCATAAATCATGTCACAAATCTTTTTTTTTCCACCTTTATTGTGATAATCACTGCAACAGTCTTATGTTCCTGGGTGAAAAAAAATACCTAAATAAATAAATAAATAAATAAATAAATAAATAAATAAATAAATCTCAGTCCAGCTACATACACAAAACACGTGGCAGAAAGTGTTACAGTTTGATAAGTTGTAGAAAAAAAAATACCTTTGACACAAAAACGAACACCAAAACTCCACAGCCACAGTGAAGCATGGTGGTGGCAGCACCATGATGCGAGGCTGCTTCTCTTCCAATCCGACATGGATTTATCTTCAATTCAATTATTTTAACCAGTGTACAGATTTTTTTTAAATCATCTACATGCCTTTACTATGCAAGTCAGAGGAAAAAGAGATGGAGGACAATCAGTGATTTTAAAGAAAATGGATTAAGAAAAGTAAATACAAAATATCATTTAAAAACGACCCATTAAAAAAACCCCAACATCAAAATTAGTCTGCTGTCTGCTTGTTTCTTTCTTTCGGTGACCTGTTAACTCAGGAAGCCCTTTCTGAAAATGCGTCAGCTACCTGCATCACTGTTGGCTAATCCCACAGCATTAATAGAGGCAGGTAATCTCTGCTTATGGATCCTAGGTTATTAGATCCACTTCTAAAAGTGACACGTTGCTGATAGCAGGTGCAGCAGAGATACTGGGGTTTAAAAAGAAAAAAGCTCCACAATAATATCCACAAAAATGACCAAAAGATTAGACCTACAGTCCGTGATGTCTAATTGAACGCATTGACAGGAAAGAAAACAATAATCCAAACATACATTAAACCAATTAATTGTTTCCCTTCAATATAGCATAGCTGTCCTCAACACTAAGGATCGTTTAGACGTTTCCGTGATTGGAAAACGTATTTATTAAAACCACAGAATGAACTTAAATCCCTCTGCAACTCAGCTCATCTGGAAGGCAAGAGAATTTACAACACAGATACAGAGACGTCTTTTCCGATCGCGGCTTTAGATTCGGGTAGCAACCTGTCGTGGTATAAACCTGCGGTGCGTTGGCAAGCCAGCTGACAAAGTGCTGACTCACAAGGTAATAAACACAACTGCTATTTGACTGCAGGGAGCAATAAACAGGGTTACAGTTTTAGAAAAGACCAAGAAGGACAAGAGAAGAAAGTGCCTCGGTCACATACATACAGAAAATAGACATTGACAGGCACGTCGGGGGTCATTAAATGCAAAAAGACCATCAAATACAAAGCGCTCTCTCTGTGTATTACACACATAAACAGAGCGCTGCAGGGACAAAGTGTTTTTATAGCCCGACCGCTAAGTTAGCGTCACCTTGGATCCATCAACAAGAAGCAAATAGGATTTTTTTAATAAGTTCTGTGACCAGCAAAAGGTTTATGATTCTTACCTAAATGCAATCAGCAGAAGTGAAAAGCTCTAAAGATTTCTCTAAACCAACTACAGCACAGACTGCAAGTAAATACTAACCTAAATACTAACAGCAACACCACAACATCAGGAGAGTTGATGCTGAGCTGGTGGTAGATGGTGGAAGTTTCTAGAAAGAAGCAGAAATTTGGCGTCGGCCCAAAAGATGTTGAACTCTAACTCCTTCTGTGGCTCGGTACAGATTATTTCGTGATCTTGGTTGTTTAGGTGTTGATTAGTTTTCTCTAACAGAAGCTCTGACTGTAGTTTGTAATTCGAATCACACAGCACATTAAAATACAGCGCGACATCTTGTAAGTCGGACCTTCACGTAGCCTGTCGATACGACAACGGAGACTTATTTATTTTATATTTATTAAAGGAGTCTCCAGTGTCAGCATTCAAAGGATGAAGTTCTCTTTTTTCTGCCAAAGGAAAGTCTTCAATATCTGGTTTCTCTTTCACCTGCCAAGCGTTTGTTCTTCTTATTGTATTTTATTGACTTGTTTTGCGAATGTTCCCAGAGTCGTTCTTTCATGAATGCCAATTGTTAACATTGTAAAATTGCTGTGGTACATGAAAAATAACAGGCCTTAGAGAGCGATGACATAGGGAAATAATGAAATCCACTTCGATGGCCACTCCGTTGTTGATCATTTCTCTGACAACAGCACCCCCCCATGTGTTTCATTCCTTACATGACCCCTGAGGTGAGAACAACTTGTCCTGCAGCATGCAGACCTCTGTAATCATATTACTATCGGCTGAAAGTGCATGAGGCGACTAAATCAAATCAGCAGGAGAGTTCCACAGAAGGGTAATACTTCCCTGAAAGGCACCAGCTGATAAGCTGAACCCTGAGCAAAGTCATATGTGCTTAGCCTACTGCACAGTCAGAGGCCTTGCAGAAATGCGCGATTATTTTATTCATGCACGTTTACAGCCTTTAATTAATGAGAAACCCATAGCAGATCCACAAGCTATAGGAGGCATAAGTGCAGGACATGATCTGGAGCTTTACGAGCTGTGAAGACGATTGGCTGATTTTGTGGACATGCACAAAAACGAACGGAACCTCCTGTGCATTCATGCAATTAATCAGCCAATGCATAAAATCAGGTCAAGAGCTTCAGTTAAAGGTGCGGTGTACGATGTTCGAAAGCCAATGTCGACATATAAAATCACCAAAACAAACACGCCCCTAGCCCAAACGGGTCCCACCCCTGTATCGATAGCTCCGCCCACACATACATAAGTAACCCGGGCGACTAACAGAAAGAAACGTGTCTTTATCATAGCTGAAGGGAAGAACAATACGATTGTAGATAAACAAACAAGCAAAAATGCCACACAAGCATAATGATGTAAAGGACAAAGGCATATATTAGTTCTGTGTAACAAAGCAAAACCAACGTTACTCACCTATCGAGAAGGAAAAAAGCGCCTCGGCGTCCCATCAATGTCACACATGCGCACTGAACACTCTCTCCGCCCATATTGACAAGACACGCCCCTTTCTGCTCATCGGCTACAAGTTTGTTTTGTTTGTCGGCCCGACTCAGCTTTCTGAAGCATTTCTCAAACAACGTGCACACCACCTTTAATGTTAATGGCAAACAAAAAATTGTGATCTTTTTGACTCTGGCTTTGACTCTGGCTTTGACTCTGGCTTTGACTCTGGCTTTGACTCTGGCTTTAAAGAGAATCGTGCAGCATAGTATGCCTCGAGTATGACTAGTATGATCTACACTGCAAGTTGCCAGAGGTGTCTTTCTATACAGCACATCAGGAAGGGTGCAGTGGTACTTGTTCAGGACCTGTTCTTATGGAAAGCAGTCAGAGTAATATGATGGTGGTATCAGCTTTCAGTGGAATCATGACAACACTACCCACCCACAGTCAGAAGGCGTCGCTTCAGGTACGGAAAGCCTTTGAAAGAGCCGTGCAGGCAATAAGATACCTTGATCCAACCCCATACCCGGAAGCATAACTCCTACTCGAGACCCAAGGCAATTTAGCTAGAGTGTACGAGTACAAGAGCTTGCTGGTACACACTGCAAGACTTAGAAACAAACATGTCGATGTTGTGCACTTGGATTCCTATCTCCATAGAGATCAAGGACATTTTTTTTGTTGCATTTTGTCCATTTTACCGTTTTAGCTAGAGACCAGCTCAATTTAACCAAGGGTAACAAAACACAGTCATTAAATCATCATGTCATATAGAGGACATGTAAAGCCCTATTCGGACGGGATTAGTTCTACGTGGGGACGTGGAGTAATGCAATTTTACCTCAGGACGTCTGTAATATTAATTGGCCAATTCGCACTGGACAAGACATCTCAGTAAAACTAGCAGAAGTGGGAGGGGGGACTCGCTTTACGTACCACAGTAACCTCCTTGTCATCATGTGCGTATGACGTTGCTTCCTGTTATCACGTGCGCAAACACAACTTGGCGCCTTCATGCTTGAAAAATGAAAACAGGAAATGACGCTCCTTTTAAACAGGAAATGACGGAATTTTACCGTACACATTTACAGCGGGTCTTTTCGGACGGGATCAGTATTAGGTAATTTTTCCGGACCTTTTTACAGAAGGTAAAAGTCACCGTAATCTTTACTGACATTGTCCGTAATGATCACCGAGATGGCGCATTCGGACGGGACTAATCACAGAGAAGCTCTGGTAATAATTACCCCCCACGTCCCCACGTAGAACTAATCCCGTCCGAATAGGGCTTAAGTCTCCATCCCCATCTCTAGGGTCAAGTACATATACAGAAGGTTCAACTCATAACCCTAAAAAACATGGAGAGTAGTGTGAAGTAAAAGATACTAACCTTGGTGGTTAGGAGAGTTTCGACTGGCTGCCTGTTGGAAACTTGACCCGATTACATTTGCCGGTCTATGATCGGCAGTTCGGTCGACATTGTCCTGCTAAGACAAAAGCCATAAAGCACAGCAATTGTTTTATAACTATGCAATTATAAGCATGCAACATTCATCTTCAAGGTTAATAATCACTAAGCGGCTCTAATGGCTATACGTTTACGATCTTAGTTAGGATTAGGAAAAAAACCTATTGTATTTAAATGATATCACGCTGCATTAAAACATTTCATATACATCAGAAAATAAAGATTCTAGGAAGATGCAAATAACCTAATTACTTGTGTCACAGTTCAGAAAAATAACAATCGCCAAAGAGTTTCTGCCCCCCCCCGGTTCTAAATTGTAAACTGTCAAAATGTAAAGTTTTCCATTTAAAATAAAAAAAATTTCCATTTATATAATTGAGGGTGCAATTGAGGGTAAAGGGCCTTGCTCAGGGGCCCAGCAGTGGCAGCTTGGTGGACGTAGGAATCGAACGCACAACCTTCCGATTGGTAGCCCAACACCTTAACCACTAGGCTACCACATCCCTTCAGCTGAAGATAGACTTCAACTATAGTAATACTCAGGATCTCATCCTGGTCCTAGAGCACCTAGAAAAGATTCTTACATTTTGACATGAGCCAAAAATGATAAGAGGCAGGTCTGTAGAGTAGAAGGTAGCACTGCCACCAGCGAGATCATCAATACCCCATACAACTTCACAGCAGGGTCACAGCCAGGTTTTAGAGGGACAAAATTAGGTGAGGCTGGAACCTATGTAATCTGGGAGAGTTGTCTGTGCCAATGGTAGACCATAAGAACAGAATGGTTGATTGAAGTATTCCAGCCCTTTCTATAAAAGGAAAAGTAGTTTTTTTGTTCTTGCTCATGGTACAAAAGCATGACAGGCAAGCAGAGAAGGATGTGATATCTCGGGCATTGCTGCTGATTGGGCCTTTCACAGCAGGAGCCAGGAACAGAATGTTCTGTGGCTCTCTTATGTTTGGAGATGGTGTTCCGCAGCGGACCACAAAGCCTAGTGGCGCTCTCTAATGTGGCCGTGAAGGCTCTCCAGAGAGAAATTTACAAAATTAGAGCAGGGCCTTGTTTGTTCCCCAATGCCAGTGTGCACAGTTTATGAGAACTGCACACATGCGGATCCAACGTTAAGTTCTTAAGCCACCCAATAAAACAAGACAACATGATGCGGAAAGAACAACAGAGTTGCTGTTGAGTGCTTGAAAGTGTTCCATTTCACCGAGAAAGCAGATTAGCCATAGCTTCACGAGGCCACCCGATACTATACAGTACAGGCTGTTTACACATCGCTGAGAGAGCGCTGTAACCTTTGGTCATGAAGACATTTCCTCAACTGCACAAGTTTTATAACCCCATGGTATTTCCTCTGGTTCTTCTTAAAGACTTCCTAGTGTTGTTATGAAACGGATATTCAGCTGCTCTTTTTATGAATCCACATCAACTCAATTAGCTGGAGTCGATATGACAACAATAAGATACGACATATTTTATTGAATCTTTCTCTTTGCCACATAAATCACAACACTTAAAATGGTGTTAGCTGCTGTGGCTATTTAACCTGGAATGATGATTATCTTGGTTCAGGTGCTTTTGGGGAAACGTTCCTGTTTTAGTCCAGCACCAGTTTCACAAAGAAGTTTCAGACGGCACCGAAGGCTTTGTAATTATCTCTGTAAATGGTGTGAAGACATGCCATTTTGATAGGATATAATGGAAAGCATGTAGGTTTCTTTGGACTGTCTCCAGACAAAAAGTCTAATCCCTATGTCTGGATTATTGGACCAAGACTGCCAAAGCCTGTTCTACACTGTGAAAGACTGTCCTGTATGTGTATCCAAGCATGTGTGTGTGTGTGTGTGTGCTGGGGAGAAAGGGGTACCAGCGGCACAAGGTAAAGGTACAACAAGTCAAGTGTGACTGATCCATCCTGACTTCCACCTAAAGTCACAGCAGGAGAAGCTCCTTTGGTTCTGTCTGACTGCATCCAGCTCATTCCCCAGAAGCTCCTCCAGTATTCAGTACCTTGCCCTGCAGAGTTCTCAGTGACACATGCCAGATCTGGAATTATTAAAAAAGTCTCCTGCTTCTTTGAGTTGTTTCTTTGAGCGCACGCCTGCCCAGCAGAGCGTTCCGATCCAAATACCCTTAAATACTCAAATACGCTTCATTTCCCAGTTCTGCAGGGTTAAACGATGGCACGTCACAAACCGCACCAAGCAACTGTTATACCATTCCCAGTGCCAGGAATTAAAACGTCTTCTATGCCACACTGTACAGTAATTGGCATTTTGTCATGATGTCATTAGCATCACAGAACACAATTAAAAATGTATAAACAGTAATTTAAGGAACATTTAAAGGCAACAAAACTCAGGCAACAAAAGTATATGTATGTATGCTTAACATTACATGCAACATATTTCCTCCATGACCTACCTTGGTAGTAACTAAATATTCTAAAGTAAATCCTGACCTTGAACATTCATTCATTCATTCATTCATTCATTATCTACCGCTTATCCGAACTTCTCGGGTCACGGGGAGCCTGTGCCTATCTCAGGCGTCATCGGGCATCGAGGCAGGATACACCCTGGACGGAGTGCCAACCCATCACAGGACACACACACACTCCACTCTCATTCACTCACACACACACACTACGGACAATTTTCCAGAGATGCCAATCAACCTACCATGCATGTCTTTGGACCGGGGGAGGAAACCGGAGTACCCTGAGTAAACCTCAGAGGCACGGAGAGAACATGCAAACTCCACACACACAAGGTGGAGGCAGGAATCGAACCCCCAACCCTGGAGGTGTGAGGCAAACGTGCTAACCACTAAGCCGCCGTGCACCCGACCTTGAACATAAATGCTGTAATTACACAGATTCACGGTAAAATTTCGCAGCATTGCACGATGCACCTATAAAACATGTCTACACCGTGTTTAATGGCTTGTGCACACAACCAATAGGAAAGTTTCCCAGCAGTGACTGTAAAGCAAACCATGGAGGAGATGAAATTTAGGTGAACTGCACTTTCTTCACCAGAAACATCTCTTGCTAGAAACTTTTGCCTGGCTGTTGTGGAAAAGTCCACACTAACCTTTCCGGTGTTGCTCTCATATTTATCTTTGTTACTAATGAATAATTTACTATTAACCACCAGCAGAACTGGTGCATAGAATATTATAAAATATATAGAAGAGCATAAAATATTTTCTAATTCTGTCATTTTTTTAACTTCCTTTAATCCTGTAATAAAAAAAACAACACACATACACAAGATATTAGATATCTGTTGACAATGAAGTCATTCACTTCACTACTCTTTAAATTTAGGCATATCGATTGACGACTTCTAAAACCGTACCTCTAGAAGGGGTATATTAAAAAAATCCACATAGTGTTTTAAATGTCAGCCCTGTGGTGGACCAAAATCAGGCTTACGCTCACTCAGCAGTCCTCTAACTCCACAGAAAGGTTAGAATTTGGCCCAGCTTAGCTTCAGACACCAAAAGGTCAGACTACTGTGCATTCCGCTGGGTTAGGGTTAGTAAGGTAAGTAACTTTGTGTGTGTGTGTGTGTGTGTGTGTGTGTGTGTGTGTGTGTGAGAGAGAGATGTGTAGCATATGTATAGGGGAGTTAAACTCTCTCTCAATATATTTAATAAGCAAATGTGTGACAGCAGCATTTTTTTGTAACAGCCAATCAGTGCCTTTAAATAGAACCCTGCACTCGCTTCACATGAAAATAGGTATTTGATTAGAGTGGAAAGTAAATTTGAGAAGTGAAGACCCATTCTGACCTCGCTGCAAATGAGCACAGCACTGTTTTTGTCAGCCGAGCTGAAAGTGAATGGAGCTTCTATTTCGATTTTTTCGGCCCAAAGCTAAACTTTTCCTCAACACAACACAATAAAAAGAAGCCAGATCCTGATTCTCCGAGTTCCAAGAAATACCAACAACTAGGAGTTTGACTTCCAGGAACAGGAACCACACACTGCCAAAAGTCCATTTGATTCACTCTGAAAACATCCATAAAACCCAAGGCAAAAAAATTTACGGCCCTTGGGCTGCCGATGTGTCCGGGGGGAGGAGGGAGGAGGGCCTGTTACGACCTATGCAGTGTGTGGAGTGAACCAACACGGCCATCGTGCTAATGTCAAACCCAAATTCCATCAGCGCGTCTTCTTCGGGAGCCGTTAAATGCGTCACTCCGCTAACCGAAATGGACCTGACAGCCACAAGGCTATGAAAACATTAAATAAGATTTATATTACTTGATCTTCAGAAATGTTTCCTGTTAAAATGCCCAGTGTGGATGGTTTCACATTTTAAAGTAGGGGTATGAGTGACTAACGTTATTAACTACCATTTAATTAAGTTTTAATGCCTCACACCAAGACTGTAAAACACAAGCAGAGATTAAAGTTTTCATTATTTCTCTATAAGCTCCACAGTTAAGACAGGAGTTAAGGGAGATTTGCTTGGAGTGCTAGGTCAAGCCCAATCTTGGACTTCAGCCCAGATTCCCACCACTCCCAAAGTTACATAATCCTCCATAGACGACTTGTATCTTCATCTGGCTCGACATAAAAACTCACGCAGATCAACCTTCCCTGTTTGATTCCCCGGTTTCACTGTGCCACCTCCGCACCTCTCAGCCCCACCGAGCCTATAAACGCTTCATTCTGCAGTTCTTAAAACAGATAAAATTGTGAGGCAACAGGAGCTTGGTGTTAAAGCGTTCGGGCTCTTTTGCCTGTAACAGTGTCGCAAAGGGACTCCGGTGCAGCGGCAGCAGAAAGCCGGCCGGCTAAATGAAAGGCCTGCGACGAGGCCAGCTCTCTGCGGGGTTGATGCCGCTGATGGATATTTCCCACTGGGTTTGAACCGCTGCACGTGGATACAAACAATGGCTAAGAGAGCCCTTCAAAACAAGCTAGTTAAGCCTTTGTTTAGATGCTCTTACATCAGGTTGTGCCATGTGAATCAGATGCGCTCAGCCCAAAGGAATGCACAGCCATGCCATGGCCATTCATTTGCTCCTAGTCTTCATTCAAGCATGGACTCTAAATTTACAAGCTATGACAGGTACATTGAAAAACAAGGGCAGTCTTCTCTTTCACTCTCTCTGTCCATTCTCGCTTCCAGTTAGTTTTAAAACGGTTTTATTTGACTCGTCAGCCACTTTTATATATTAAATGTCTATATTTGACAAAACGGGGTCCTACAAACATAACCATAGGGTTCATGATCTGTTTACTTGTTTGACTGGATGCTTGACTCTAATAACTCCAGACTTCAATAACTGTATAACACTCGATTACTTTCTGAGGAGAGGCGGAATCTTTCTTATTTCACACGAGTCCCTAAAAAAACTCTGTATATGACGTTACATAAAAGCAGGATGACATCGGACGGTTCGTTCCGAGAGCATTTTATATGGAAACCATAATTGGTGCCTCTTTACACTGAGATTTCTTCAACATTCTATAAACGACCTGCAATTTATTTATTTATTTTATTTTAGAAAAGAGAAGTAAATAATGCCCTAAAGTAACTTTAAAGAATCTTTGCGATGCTCACTTCTTAAGCGTTCACTGCGTTTATTGGATATCAATTTTTAACTTTTCAGCCCTACAAATAAAAACCATAGACGTGTTTGTACGATGCCATGATGACATCGCTGACTGAATATTTTGACACTGTGCACGGGTCTTTATCATGACAGCACGTGTTGACATGTTTGGACATAGAGCTAGATCATTCTACACAGTATGGACACCAGTTGCTGATCATACAATTCAAGATCACTTACGCTAAGCTAAGCTAAGCTAAGCTCTGCTAAGCTAAGCTAAAGAACACCACTGGCCCTACCTTAGTAAAAAAAAATACGTTTTATAACAAAACATAAGGACGGGTTTATTTGCAAGTGAAACAGCTGACGTTTTACCTGATAATTTGGGTGGTGCAGGAAGTAATCCGGACATCCAGCTACTGCCATGTTAGTAAACGTTCACCTCTTAATTGTACATTCACTTGTAACAGAAGCAGAAAAAGAGCCTGAAAAAAATACCAAAAAAAAGAAAGAAAAAAAAAGTTATTTCCAGAAACTTCATAAAATTGGAATGAAGCCCAACATCTTTACAAGGTACTATAGAAGTTGCTCAGCGGTCTAGAGTCTTGGCTAAAGTACTGAATACTTCATATAGTATAGTTTGGCTTCTGCTTTAGAAGTTTTACTAACAATACTGAGAAGAAACTAGGCCATGCATTTCAATACAGAAAAATGACAGGATCACAGAAACAAAAATACCTCTTAAATACCTCAAAAGGCTTATAAATACATGTTCCCAAAAAACAAGAACGCAAACCACTGCATCAAAAGTCGATGCGTCACACAAGAACTCTGGATAGTTTCTAAAGCTAAACGCTAAATGCTAAAGCTGTGTAAATAAACACTACCAAAATCAAATCATTTTGGTTCATTTTGCTATTTGGTTATATTCAGTTAACACACTCGCGCATTTTTACACAAACCAAAGCGCAATTAAAACAAACCTTTGGTGAGGGATGTGTGGGAAGAGGCTGGGCTGAGAATGTACTCTTTGTTTCACTGGTCGGAAATACGGAGACGGGAAACGTAAACAAACAGTTGGCAAGAGCACACAGAAGTCAAAGAAACCAGGCAGCCAAGCACAAAAAAACAGGGCTGGCGTTAAATAGAAGGTTAATTAAAGCTCCTCAAGTGGTGCAACAGAAAAAAGTGGTCACTCTGTCAAAGGAAGAACACAAGTTTGTATCCCTGGGATGATCTCACCATCCATTGGGGTAATATCACCGCTAACTGGGTGAAAGCAATGACATACGATCTGTTCTTTGACAATCTTTGGCATCTTTCAGCTTGTGTACATGAAATACAGCAGATATGGCAGCATTTGACCATAACTGATCCTCAGAGGTGCTACATTTAGTGAAATGTTGATTTATGCCCTTGTCTGATAATTCCTTAGACTCACAGAGAGCATAAATCTACAAGGAACATGCCATCACATGTGCGAGGGTTGGGGGTATGGACTGAGCAGGTGACTGAGTTGATAAGAACCTTCACCTACCCCCTAAGGGGAAATATGCAAAAGACACTTGGTGGGTGGGTGTGGCCTTACAACTCCAGGTTGCCTGGTTGGGTCCTAAACTCGAGTTACCTCAGAGTTTTATCTGGTTGTTTCCATTATCAGGAGAAAACCATTCTGAATCCCAAAAATTGCGCATCCATTAATGGCCAGGGTTCTAGACAGCGTAATTGCCCGTAAGCTCTAGTTTGTAGGGATCGCATAGTCTTCGATCATGGCCAATCACGGTCATCTAAGCTCATGTATGTGGAAGAGGGCAAAGAGAATCTTCCCTCAGAGTGTGGCATGCTTGCCAGTGATGCAATGATTTGGATGCAGTGATCCTGTCACATAATGAGTGAGCTGGCTGCTGGGACCTTGATCAAGTCCCTTAACCTTCATCTAATGCTCGGTTGTATAAACGAGTGAAACACTAGTCGCTCTGGATAAGGTCTGCCAAGTGCCATAATGTAAATCGGAGAAAAATAAAAGGGAAATTGCCTCTTAATTTGAACTGACCATGTTCTGCAATAGACTGGTGTTCCATCCAGAATCCACTGCAACCATGACGCAATCACCGTCAGGTTTTAAGGATCGCATGATTTAAAAACATTAAACAATTGAATTATTTCACTCTTCTATCCAAGCTACAAGAGGTGTCTTCTCATACAGAGGTGTGGAATGTGAACGCGGTGTGCAACATTTTACGTTCACTGGTACAGGATACCTTTGCGTTAATTGCCTTAAAACGTCTCACACTCGATTGGTCAACCGTGGATTATGTGCCGGCTTAAAATCACACGACAGTACGGGCTTGTACGTTCAGGAAGATCATTCAGAGGGAACTTTCATCAACAGTCCCGTGTTTGATCAACAGAAGCACTACTGGCTTTTTAAATACTGGGCATTTTTATGACGGTTCTTTGCATAAAGCAACAAACACATCAGATTCTAAACGGACAAAAAACGTTGTGTTTAACAGGTAAAACCTTGCCACGGAATCCGCAGGCTAATAAGAGCCGTGGCTGGTTTTGCGTTAAGAACTTTATGAATACTTACACTGTACACGCTGAGCCTTAATGCCTTGCTGTGATTAACACCCGAGTAACACCAGAGACCTGGAAGTTTATGAGCTCCAGGTATTTGACGTATTCTGCATATTTAATCGACAGAGCGTCACTGTTGCATCAGGGAGATAAGTTAGTTACTTACGTTATAGCAACTGTACGCGGTCGTTCCCTCTCAGGCTTCTCTTTTACAATTTTATTTTTTTACTCTTGAGTTAATAAACAAAAGAACTAAATCCTACTACACCAGTCTTCCATAAAGAATCAGATGATATCCTATATCCAGTTACGTATATTATCATTTTTTTGTCAGAGTTGTCAGTCACGATCACTTAAGTGACATCACTTACGGACACCCCAGGATACGACTGGATACAAAGAGTTGTCAGTCACGATCACTTAAGTGCTTACGAACACCCCAGGATACGACCGGATATGAATTTTTCCTCACTCATGTCCAACAAAAAGATTGCAGCGATTGCAGAGTAAATAATTCAGATTTTTACCTTGTTCTGTTCACACTGCCGTACATATCCTAATCAGTCGTGTAGAATCGACGTTAAATCCTGGTCTTTTTTCTGAAAGAGTCTCCGTCATATAACACATTGTTTAGACCGAGCTGTTAACAAAGCTGTTAAAGCTTTGTTGAGTTCCCTCAAAAAAGCCTCGGGATAACGCGAGGTTTTAAAAGAAAACGAAGGACAATGAAGTGGCGCATGTTGAATTGTCCAAACTACGGTGAAGAGGCTACGTTTAAATCACAACACTTTACTGTGGATTCGCTGCAGACAGAAGGAAGGGAACAGTAAATCCTTTAATTCAGAGAAAGAACAACGATTCCCCCGGGCGCACTCGCACAGCCAATCATTTGGGACTTTGTCTCGGAATTATTAGCTGTGAATTCGGCTCAGGAACACAGCTGAACCTGAGAGGAACTGTGTATTCAGATTTCTGCTTCTTATAGTATTAAAGTACAAAAAGTAAAATAAGAAAAAAAACTCTAATTTAATAAATATAATATAATATAAAGAAAATAAAATATTAAAATAGCGTGTAGGTTTAAACTCGCCCAAGTCTCTCGAGTCTAGTTTTCTAGAGAAAATTCGTATTTTTAATCAGCCATACTTACAAGAACAAAAACCAGATTCTGTTTTCTAAAATTAGAAAAGCTAACACTTGTAAAAGCGACCTTTTTTTGGTAATTGTATTAATTTTGGTGCCTAATTAAATGAATAAAAAATAATGTTTCCCCGATATTATGTTTGCATTAAAGAGACAATTATTTCACATTTCTGGAAGCGTAATCTAATGGAAAATATCCCATAATGTTTTACTAATTACGTACCATACAATCAGATTATAAATAATAAATAAATTAATTAAGGTAATAAATTAGTGAGTAGCTGAGAATTTATCTTGGTTTAGACACACACACACACACACAACACACACAAACACACACAAACACACACACACAAACACACAAACAAACAACACACACAAACACCACACACACACAAACACACACACACTTACCTTCACTACTGAGGGAAATTATTCAGATAACCAACAATGTACAAAAAAAAAGAAATGAATGAAGATGTGTGGATGTGATTGACACGAGCCAAACATCAGGTTTCACAAGTTAAAACATTTAGGTCAAGGAGTTTAAGAAGGCAAAAAGCACCGTTCTAAAATAGGGCTATGGAGCTCAGTGTCAGCGTGATGACACAAAATCCCCAATAGATGTTTTTGTGGGCAGCTCCAGAGCAAAAAAGTGCAAAAAAAAAAAACACAAATAAATAAAAAGCAAAAGTGCTGCGTCTGCTAAGTTCTCTCCGTGCGTCCCACCCGAGCTCCACGCCATTCACAAGGTCAGAAATTCTTTCTCCCAAATCGGGCCGTGCTTAAAAATATTTGTGTTATTCATAGACGCGGCTGTCCAGAATGAAAACAGTAACACAGGAGGCACACATGCATGAAGTACCGAACATACTGCAGCTTTGAGAGGCGCAGTATTTTTTTGGGACCATTAGCATATCCAAGCGCTGACATACAGAACAGCAAAAACTCCCCTGTACATGTGATTCAACAGGAGGACATTAAAGACTTTAAAACCATGTTAGGTTTTCAGGAAACAAAAAAAATTTGGGCAATTTTCAAAAAAATTCTTTGATCACAAACATTAGAATATCCTGACAGGCTGAATTACTATCGTTGATGATATCCCAACGATCTCATTCCCAAAAATGTGCCAAAGAAAGATCTCAAAAAAAGAATCAATATCGATTATCGTGATGATAAATAACACGATGATAAATTTGTACATTACTGATAAAATAAACTGCAAAAATCCTCCATTGAGAACTGGAGACTCCTTTCATAAATTTCATGGAAAAAATGTGTCTTCAAAGAATCTAAATTTTTTCTTTCTTTTTTTCAACTAAAAGAAAAAGACAACAAAAACAAAACCCAACTCTATCTTTCATCTGTACTTACACTAATGATGTCACCTTAAACCCCAATGAAACTTTCCTAACTCTCTAATTTTCACTTAATAACTTTAGCAAGGGGGGGGGGCACGGTGACTTAGCGGTTAGCACGTTCGCCTCACACCTCCAAGGTTGGGGGTTCGATTCCCGCCTCCGCCTTGTGTGTGGAGTTTGCATGTTCTCCCCGTGCCTCGGGGGTTTCCTCCGGGTACTCCGGTTTCCTCCCCCGGTCCAAAGACATGCGTGAATGAGAGTGTGTGTGTGTGCCCTGTGATGGGTTGGCACTCCGTCCAGGGTGTATCCTGCCTCGATGCCCGATGACGCCAGAGATAGGCACAGGCTCCCCGTGACCCGAGAAGTTCGGATAAGCGGTAGAAGATGAATGAATGAATGAACTTTAGCAAGCAATCGGTTACTGAATAAGGGCAAAATCAGCTGAACAAATCCTGGCGTTTAAGGGGTTAAAGAAGAAAACGCGTCTCAGCTCTTTGTCGAAACGGAGCCATGTTGCCGGGAGAAACGTACGACTTCGTGTGGGAGAAGCGTCTCACATTCGATGCCTAAACAATATGATTTCCACAAAAATTCAATTACAGCCGTTAAATATAGACATAAGTGAAGAGTTGAATTTCTGTTGTTTTGTTTTTTTTTAATATTTCCATATTAGTGGTGAATTAAATAAATTTCCTCCAGCTTTAAGCAGATTTAACCACCGATTGCTTTCAGCTCTTTCTGAATGATCTTAATAAACTGTGAAGGAGCAAAATGAATAAAAGCGTCAGTGGAACATCAAACTTAAACTTCATGCACCTTCAGTTTCAGAGCTGCGTTAAGTTACACTGTTAGTTTTAGTATACTGATGATGTTCGGGTGGGCGATCGGTCAGGTGGTGTTGGGGTACTACTTTTTTTATCTATAATAGCAGCTTTTGGATAATGTTCAGTAATTTATACACCTTTAACTTAAACTGATAGATATGTATTTTTTACTGGATTAAGAGAAAGGAAAGAAAGATTTCTGCTGGTTTTGTTGTGGTCAGGTTCACTACTGGATGTCTTTCGTGTCACACTTCACAGTGCTGGTTAATATGAAGCTCATATGAATGTAGGTCCTCAGGGCTTTTTTTTATGAGCGATATAGACATAGAAAAGTTCCGAAAAGCCAAAAACAATTAGTTTCAGAGTCCAGATTCATTTTACATCAGACTTCTGGCAATAAATGAATTAATTTAAAGGCAGGGTCTGCGATTTTTGAGAAATGCTTCAGAAAACTGAGTCGGGTTGAATAGTAAACAAAACAAAAATCGATACAGGGGTGGGACCCGTTTGGGTTATAGGGGCGTGTTTGTTTTGGTGATTTCAAATGTCAACATTGGCTTCCAAAAATCGGAGACCCCACCTTTAAATGACCAATAAGTCGATTTCCTATCCATTGGCAGCCTGGACCCCCAGTGTACTGGTAAAAAGGGTTAACCTGGAGCTGTAAGATACGTCTTTTAAATATTTGTGGGGGTTTTTGTAGTCGTTTCTTAATACAGTCCGGAATAAAGAATTTGCAAATGGGAAAAACGACACTTTCGCAGTTCCCTGTCTTTTTTCATTGAACCGTTCCGTAGCGTTCATTTAGCTTAAAAAGGCCCCGAGATCATTTAGACTGATCGCACTTGGGCCAAAATCCAGGGAACCGTTTCTGCCCTGAAAATAAAGGTTCCTTAAATACGTTTCTATAGCAACAGCTCATTCACAGGTAGCTGAATGGCCGACTATGTACACGATCTATAGTGAATAATAAAAGGACTTCTTGTATACGTAAAATAACTAACAAAAAAACTGCTTAAGAAACATTTCCTGCCTCGTGATAGCAGGCATGTCAAAATGAAGCCACTTCCTGGTTGTTTAATGCCTTTATCTCCTCAGGAACGCTGAGAGCACCTTTTTTACCCAGATGGGATGTCAAGAGGAGAGCAGCTGAGTGGCATACACTGATTTGTAGGCCAAAGTGCAAAGGAAGGAGGCGAAAGAGAGCGAGAGAACCTCTGGAATGCTGGAATGCAGCTCGCACTGTTGTCCAGCTGTGGCTTCCCGAGCCGGAGAGAAAAACGGACAACAAAAGGGGCGGAGCCGAGCGCCTGCGGAAGACGTACTGAGGACATATTTACATTCACATTCCTGAGTACAGCTGAGCAGTTAAGGGGCTTTTTCATGGACCGTCATCTGGCAATAGACCTGGAATTCACACTCGAACCCTTAAAAGTTACTTAAACAAGTGACTCGTGACTGCACCCTTTATTTCTTACTTTTATGAGCAGTCCTGCATGAACATCCATGAATCTCTCTCTCTCTCTCTCTCTCCCCCTCTCTCCCTGTCTCTCTCGCTGTCTCTCTCTCTCTGTGTGTGTCTCTCTCTCTCCCCCTCTCTCCCTGTCTCTGTGTGTCTCTCTCTCTCTGTGTGTGTCTCTCTCTCTCCCTCCCTCTGTGTGTGTCTCTCTCTCTCTGTCTCTGTGTGCATCTCTCTCCCTCTCTGTGTGTGTGTCTCTCTCTCTCTGTGTGTGTCTCTCTCTCTCTCTCTCTGTGTGTGTGTGTCTCTCTCTCTCTCTCTGCGTCCCCCCCTCTCTCTCTGTGTCTACCTCTCTCTCTCTCTCTCTCTCTCTCTCTCTGTCTCTCTCTCTCCCCCTCTCCCCCCATCTCTCTCTGTGTGTCTCTCTTCCCCTTTCTCTTCCCGTCCCCCCCTCTGCGTCTCTCCCCCCCTTTCTCCCCCCCCTCTATCTCTCTCTCTCCCCCATTTCTCTCTCTCTCTCCCCCATCTCTCTCTCTCTCTCCCCCATCTCTCTCTCTCTCTCTCTCTCCCCCATCTCTCTCTGTCTCTCTCTCTCTCTCTCTGAGAGACGGCTCAAATCTCACAGCACTTGCCTTGTTTCAGCTTCAGACATCCAGTCGATGCCTAGACAACACTGAAAGCTTTCCTGAGTGACCAAATTAAATTTAGGAGTTTAAGCGCATCAGTTCCAAGAAAGAATTTTAGCTCTAATCTTGTAGTGTTGAAACTGGACTGACAAGAAACTCATAAAATAATAATAATACAGCTATGACTTACTAAACTGAATCCCTTTTCACCACATTCTCTTTTAATGTCGCTGTTACTGTGAATTGTCACGATGTTATTACTCATTTATAACCATGTTTTATATCGTGGAATGTTAGCGAAACCCGTTCATCTCGTCACACGTTATGGTGGATATGAAGGTAAACCTGCTTGTACTGACACTGGAGACTCCTTCCATAACTGCTGAAAAACCTTATTAACAATTACATAACTTTCTCTTTGTTAAATATTACGTTGATAAGATTAGATCGTGTGCCACGTCCTCCATAGAAACCCCCAGAGCAAGTTGTTGCTATGGAAACAACAACCTATTGGTGCATTAATAGCGTACAAACCTGGAATTTGCCTTGCGCCCAGCGCTAATGAATTACGGTGAGATTTTATTACTAATAAACCAGAAACTTCACATTCAGACTCGTTACAGTTCCCGCTATGTTCCAGTTAAGAGACGTGGTTCAAATCCCTTTGTTGTGCGTCGGTTATTCGTCGAGAAGAAAGCTTCAGACATGCTTCAGACACCAGAGATGGGGGAATTAAGTCGCAAATGTCAGACTTGCTTGGCAAATATTAAAAAAAAAGACTCGACTTGACATTCATGACTTGAGACTTGACTCGGACTTGAGTTATATATCTCAGAGATGAGCGACTCGACTTAACTCGAGTCAGACTTAAGTCGCAAATTTCAGACTTGCTTGACAAATATTAAAAAAGACTCAACTTGACTTTGATGTTCATGACTTGAGACTTACTTGTGACTCGCACACGTGTGACTTACTCCCCCCCCCCACCTGTCAGACTCTCACACTAATCAGTTGTTAAGTAAAGGTTAAAAAACCCCACCCGATGCACCAAGTCCACAAGACACCTACTGTAACTTTATTCCAGAACAAAAGTAAATTGAAACACCAGCAGGATCACGTAACCTGAACATGCAACACAATACTCAAAAAAAAATATGAGTCTGCAGATTTATGGAAACTGGAGACACCGTGGGCATAGATAAGCACGGAACAGCCCATAAATCTGCAGCCGTGCTTTCACTTTGATGTGTTCCAGCACAAGACACCCTTCAAGGCTATACAAATACCCCTTGCACGAGCCTGTCAGGATCCCGATTACCGAAAGAAAAAGCAGAGTGTCAACTTGCAGCCATGTTGACAGGATTAAAGTTGATGTGCCATGACTGCACTGCTCAAATCTCCTAAATCAACTATATGTGAAAAGGTTTTTTTTCTTTTCCCTACCTGTAAGAATCGTCTCTAGGCCATCGCACAAGTACATACATGTCGGCCGTGTCATAGAAGTACATACTCACAGGATGATGGAAAGTGATCGTTACAATGATATTATCTTTACAAACGTATTCACATTAGGGCTGACTAGCAAGCCGAGCCAAGAGAAAGAAATTGTTGTAAATGCCTTAATCAATGCTTTTATATATTTTATCTGCTCGGATACTTTATCTGTGATTATTTTTAACGACATCTGGTAAAGTAAAGCCTGTCTGTTTTGAGGCAATGCCAAAAGATTGGCTCTTGTCAAAGCTATAAATAGTTCTCGAGTGGCCTTCAGTGATTTTTCACACATCCCCTGCATGACTAAATCTCACAGCTCTGTACTTAGGAGGTTAATCCGGGCCAGGAGGGATCTACCCACAGCATAACAAGAGTGTCAAGCTTGGGTGGTGTGACAACAGCCGTTGGATCTTCACTTAAAGGGGGTTAGGCTTAGGGAGCAGAAATAGCAGGCTCAACGCTAGGTTAGACGTAGCTATTCGGGCTCATGTCATAGACAGATCCAGAGCAGGTTCAGAAGAAGAATAAGTGAAGATCACAAGGTTGAGCCCTTTTTGTCCTATAAGCACTCCTTTGGCACTTCTGTGGTATGGTATCATCAGGATTACTCCTTTTACCACTCAACAGCTGTTTGAACCTTTGTCTTCTTTGGCAGTATTCCTAAGGGCCCAAAGACTGATACTAGGGGAAGTCGTGGTCTAATGGTTAGAGATTTCAACTCGTAACCCTAAGGTTGTGGGTTCGAGTCTCGAGCCGGCAACACCACGACTGAGGTGCCCTTAAGCAAGGCACCGAACGCCCCCCAACTGCTACCCGGGGGCCGCAGCATAAATAGCTGCCCACTGCTCTGGGTGCGTGTTCACGGTGTGTGTGTTCACTGCTGTGTGTGTGTGTGTGTGTGTGTTCACTGCTGTGTGTGTGTGTCTGTGTGCACTTTGGATGGGTTAAATCCAGAGAACGAATTCTGTGTCTGGGTCACCGTACTTAGCTGTATGTCATGTCACTTCAGATATTTACTCGTCATCTAATAAAGGGATGCACAGAAATCCCATTTCCAAACCTCACTGACAAAATATAAACAAACTAGTAACTCAAGCCATAGTCACCATGACCAGGAAAAACCACTCACTTCTGTTAAATTAATGGAAACCCATGAGACCAGACGAGTGATTCAAAACTTCAGAGAACGTTTCCACTCCTCTAAAGTTTTTACACCACTTCAGCCAACTGTGGCATGGCACATCATGAGCTTAGGCTTGTGTGCTACTGCTCGGCAATGGATGTACATTTGATAAAAATCTTCCAACACACAGTTCTCGTGCTAATGTTCCTTCAAGCGTCAGTTTGGAACTCTGTAGCGCGTGTCAACACGAAGAACCGCAGTTTACACTTCAGCACTGTGGACCCACTCTTTATGGTCAAGTTGTTGTTGGTAATAGAAACATATATTTCTCAATAGCTGACTGGGGAATATCAAGCAGGGTAGACAGCCTTGTGGCAAAGCTGGCATCCTATGATCTGTTGAAAGTCACTGGGATCTCCAGGAGGAACCATTCTACCGTCAGTGTTTAACTACAGACGTTGCATGAACATGTGCTTGATGTTATGCACCTGTTACCGACAGGTGTAGCTGAAAATCCAGACAAAATCCTACACTTTTGGCCATAAGCACTCCTAATCTTGTCCTTAATACACAACAAGATCAAACCTAAAGTACAGAGACTTTCTATCAAATGCAATATTGAAAAAAAAAAGTTCACAATTTGTGTGGAGGTTAACTATGTAGATATTATTTTTGAAGGTTAAACAGCCGAGCTTGAAGAAAGGCTTCTTGGAACATTGGACTATCACTAATTACAGGATGGGTTGAGTCGGTTGTCGTAGGAAAGTGAACTAACAGGACTGGAGCTCTTGAATAATGGCCCCGTGTCTGCTGTGTGAGGGGGCTGACCGGATCCTTCCAACTTTGTAATTTAGCCAGTCCCATTAATGCTTTACAGAAAGGCAACAAAGATAAGGTTGTCGAGCTAGATTTATGTCACAGACAGTGTTGGTGATGTGAAAAGGAGCAAATGGAGCAAACCATTTTCATGCTATGCTACCAAACTATCCATAAAAAAAGTACATCCTGTGGGGACATGGTAGCTCCAAGGTGGTCCATCACAATCTACCAACTGTAAATAAAATACACAAAAACAAACTGGACAAAAAGTCGTCTCGACTTGGTGGTCAGTTACACCTCTTGGTCCACAAAAGTTCTTATAATGAGAAGGGTGTTAATACAAATCTCCAGAAAGACAGGCAGACTTTGCTGGGTGCCGGAGCAAGGCGTAAAAAGTTCGCTAAAACTTATTATATGACAAACTCACACTTTTATTCATTGACATTTGGCAAAGAATTGCTTTTTCCTTTGGTAGAGGTTAATAATGAATAACATTATACAAGGATGGAGGTGTGCTGAAATGATTAGTTCTGATAGTATGATAAGTTCTCCATCCAGAAGATTTGCCTGTGTGGGAAGACTTCAAGTTATAGTTTTAACTCTAACTCAAGAATTCAACAGAACTGGCCACAGACTTGGGAATAATGTTAGTTTGCTTAAGTGCTGGAACTGCAAATTCCAGAGCACAGCATGTATGTGAAATTCAGTGGAGGGCCGCCAGCGGGTCAGAGAAACACGTACAATTCGTTCCAAACAGTTTTCGTACTTGGAGTATGAACCAAATACTCCTTTATACGGCTTCGCAAATTTTATTAGAGATTAAAGTGAGCATAATCGACATTAACTGTATCGATGAAACACACAGACCGGAGCGGGAGCACGTAGAACTAGGATTCGGCATTAACAATACTGAAAGTTAAGGAACTGAAATATATAAGTCCTGTCATGTTAACTTGTATTAGTCAGCAGGTTAGTTCTGAGTTCACGGACCTATCAAATGCAAAAAAAAAAATGATATGAACGCTTCCACTGCAAAACAGCCAACACAGGAAACTTGGCAAGAGATTTCACCAACAAGCATGGTGAGACAGGTTAGATGGCTCTGGGTTTTATTGTGAGTAAAACTGAGGCATGTGATTTACTACTCAAAGACAGCAATGTTTGGTGCTCAACACGTAACCGTGACCGTATTAATTTATTTGGCACTGGCAAGAAGACATTAATATTTCTTTTATAATTTAAAGAAAAATGTAACCGTTTCGTAGCAAAAAAATGGTAATATTTAAAAAAAATAATGTTAACAAAAATATGTTTTAAAAAAATGACTTAAAAATTGCCTCCAGAATCCTCTCATGTTAGGTTGTTTTATCCAACTGGAAGATTAATGAAAAGGATCTAAAATTCCTGTCAGAAATCCTGCCTCAAATCTTCCAAAAAAAAAAATCCTCAAAATAAAATTCCAGTCAGAAATCCTAACTCAAGTTAGCTAGCAAAGGACATTAATTTTTAATAAGATTATTTTTCCTCAGAGAAATCCAGTCAGGTTAGCATGCGTTAGCCACCTGAAACATTTCTAAAAAAAGATCGAAAGTTTCTCAGAGAAAGGTTAGCACACGTTCGTCTGCAAAACATTTATAAAAAACGATCTGAAGCTCTCAGATGTCATGTTAGCTATATGGAATATTTATGAAAATGATTGATGTAAAGTTCTTCTCAGACATCCTGTCAGGGTAGATCATTGTAAATAGCTGGAGCATTTGTGAAAATGATCTAAAATCCCTCTCAGGAATGAATTAGCTTAGCTCAAATGAATCAAAAAGAGATCATTAACCATCAAGTCACAGAATTCCTGTCAAGTTAGCCAGCTCTTTTGCTTTAGCAAAAAAGATCGACGTACATTCAGAAGATTGACATGGTTTATGAATTTCATGTGAAAGTGCTTGCAGACAAGTTAGTCATGGTCATCTTAGCCAGACGGGACATTTATTATTTAGATATAAAACGCTTCAGAAATCCTGACACGATGGCCAACACGCTAGTGAAGAGTTTAATGAGGGGGAAAAATGCAAAACTGACAACTTGGCATGAAATCTGTCCAACAAGCACCGCGAGCTAAAGGTTTTATTGAGAGTTTACCCGAGGCATATGATTAACTGTTTCTCCTGTTTAGTTACTCATGAAGCTTGTTGCTTGACATCACAAAGTGATTTTTGACAGCCTCATTTTGAAATAGCGATATAAAGTACATGAATGAGTGTGTGAAATATTTACTTACTAACGTCTTCGTTTTATGAAAACCAGAAACTATTCATTAAAAAGAGGAATTATTTTTATTGTAACGCTACCAATCTGAATTTTAGTGTTTAATGGTTAAAAGTGTTTACTTTTTTGTTTTTGTCAAAATTATTAAAAAAAAATTAATTATTGACTTATTCCTACCTGGAGGCTTCTTGTATATTACATTTACATTTATGGCATTTAGCATTCTTGTATATCGGTACAGAGACGGTCAGTAAGTAACCTACTTAGTATTAATCAATCGGGAAGATTACAGATCTTACATTTTATTCAGATCTGTTCAGGTTTTCTTGGTGTTTTCATGTGTGTTCATGCAAGTAGGCTATTAGGTTTGGACCTGCTGGATGAGAGCTGTTTATTTGTTGACGTTTTATTTTAGCCGAAGCTTTGTGCAGCGTCGGTTGCTGCTGTGTGAACTCCTTGTGCATGATGTTGTATCAGGTTACTTCAGTGTTGCAGATGCTGTCCTTTATCCTCCAGTTTGCAGTCTGCTTTGCTTTGCTTTCATTGCTTTATATCTGTTTATTAGCAACGCATGTGGTATATGATGTTACCAGATTTTTTTTATGGTTATGATTAAATGAGCATGGAATCTCACACGCTAAATACATTCTACTTATCTATATCACTACAGATGTCTCCCAATCTCACAGTTTACATACATCAGCGTAACAGCCGTCACGCTCGGAGGCAATCCCTTTCTGATGCCTAAAGAAATGCTCTTAACTTGCCGTCATCTGATACAATGGACATTTTGTTCCACTGTTTGCAAGCAAAGACAGTGCAAACAAAGTAGAAAGGAAGTCAAATCTTTCCTGTTTGCTCAGTGTTAGTTCTTTCTGCCTTCAAGCCTTTTGAATGGTTAACAGGAATCTAAAGAACTGTGTAAGACTCCAATCTGTTCAGCATTTAGTGCGAGATATCGAAGAGCGTCTGTGAAACGAATATAAACCGATCGACTGATGGATCACAATCCCGTGTCGATAAATTAACAGTCACATATAAATTACTCTGAAAAAATAGACCTAATCCAAGAGGTGCAGGAATTGTTTAACATCCCAAAACTGATCGCACAGCACACAGAATACACCTGCAAATGAGTGCACCTACTAAAATAAAACATTTCTGAGACTTTTACTCTGTCAAAACTAAACACCACGTTCGTTATAGGGTCATCGTGTCAAGATTTTATAAACAACTTCAAAAATCAAAAAAGTGGTGAAAATTGAGATTCCTTTTGAAACATTAAATAAATGTCTCTTTACCAAAAGTTTAAAGTTCAAACATATCAAAACAAATACGACACATTTCACCTGTGGTTGATGTGGAAGTTTACCGGACGAATCCTGGTAAATGTTCAGTTTACTAGAGAAACTTAAACATGTTAGAAGGAGCACATTAACACAAACCCGTGATTGACGGCACTGCTGTCTGAGCTGTTGTTACTCAAAACAGTCCGATGCACCAGAATCAGCATTAAGTAATCAACAGCTTTGTGGCAAAACACAAATATAAACCAGTTACATCATCTGAACTCAAAACTTTAGTAAAATCCAGCTAAAGAAACAGATGATGAACACCACGAATCATTCAAAAGATTCGCTTCTTTATATACTTGAGTCGAACTTTAGCTGTTTTGACTCCATTGAAGCCAAAAATTTGGACAAGCTGCAATTTAAAAAATGTATGTGGGTTTTATTTACTGATATTTACATATGATTTATATATAATAAGAGACTAATAAGTATCTTAAGAGACATTAATTCGATTTTTACCTTCTTCTTCTTAATGAAGCAAAACAGAGTTCTGGGTTCAAGCTTGACTTTTGTTCATTCGAATAAAAACAAACCTAATAATAAAAGTTCTTCCGAAATCTATTATACTGGCTCGTGAACCGACTCACTCAAAGGAGTCGTCCCGCTAAAAGAGTCGGTTCCCTTGCGAATCGTTCCTCGGCTCCAACATTAAGCGTTAACTTAAAATCTCACGGTCACTAAATCCGTTCATTCCTGAATGAACATCCTGCAGTGTGTAAACATCGTGGTGCAGACAGAAAGAGAGAAAGTGCAGAATGTTGTGCATTAACAACGTGATGTGAGTCTAAACACACACTGAACACGCAGTGCGCGTGCACTCGAACACGTGACCGACTTAAATAAAGACTAAAGAAACAAAAGGCTGTGAGTTTAAACAACATTGTGCTGGGTTTCACTTTACACAGGCTTAGATTTAACATTTAACTTTATATCATCTGCACATCATCTGTCCCCACACACACACACACACACACACACACACACACACACACAGTTCAAATCTTAATCTGCAGTTTAAAATATAATCCTCACCCAAAAGTCCAATGTTCACTCACTGCTTTTACTCCCAAGATGTTCTGTAGAGGAACAGACAATCTCTCAGCTGACTTTCTACACACACACACGCGCACACACACACGCACACACACACACACACACACAGATTCCTCTAACTCCATCCCCTCCAGCACAAGCCACGCCCCTCGCCTGGAATTTTCCCCAACACAATGACTACGTGCAAAACCACAAGCTTTTCTTTATCAATAATTAAAATGCTGTCCAGTAAAAAAAACACTGTGTAACAAATGACTTAACACAACATCCTGATCATTCAGGCTACACACAGCCTACACACAGCCTACACACAGCCTACACACAGCCTACACACAGCCTACACACAGGCTACACACCACCACAATCTGTGTATCGATCTATCGAGGATTGAGCTTGAGCTCAGGTTTAAGACCCCATAGTCGTCCTTTAGTACAAACTGATCAGAAATCGAAATAAATTATAATTATAATACATAAATAACGACCTTCTGTGTGTCCTGTATCGTAGGGAAATAATCGAACGAGAGTGTGACGTGATGAAGCCGAGTTAATACACTTCACCATGTCAAGGTTTATCTTTGTTAAATAACAAAAAGTTTTAAATCGGTTTATTATTAGCTTGAACTTACGTTACGTGTCCGCCACATACAGGGTGTTTGATTTAATGCAAAGCTGCACAGCTCTGGGTGGAATTTCTGTCTGGTGGCTATTAAATGTGTGTTTTTTTCTTTGCCTTAACTGTGAAAAGACTGAGATTATGCTTTATGCACTCCACCAACTACGCAAAGCTGGGTCAGTCAAGCTAACTCTTGATAGTACAAATGTGGAGTTTCAAGCTAAATTGAGGGATCTAGGGGTCATTTTTGAGGCCAATTTAAAGGTGGGGTCTCTGTTGTTTGAGAAATGCTTCAGAAAACTGAGTCGGGCAACCAAACAAAACAAAAATCAAAACAAACGTGTAGCCAATGAGCAGAAAGGGGCGTGTCTTTTCGATTCGGGCGGAGAGAGTGTTCGGTGTGCATGTGTGACATTAGCAGAAAGCGGATTTAACATTGACATGGAGGATAAAAACAAAGAAAGAAAGCGAAGAAAGACTTACGATAAGGCAAGAAGTAGGACGTGTTAATATAGGATCAGCTTTCCAGCGCTGGAGAGAACTGAAAGTCTTCGGCGTGAAACGGAGCTAAACCTTTCGCGGTACAACACACAGTACTACAAAAACACATTTGTATTACCATAATATTACTCATTGTGTTCATTTATTGATAAAAATATACCCTCGGCCAGCCACCCCAACAGGTTCCGCCATAATACTTGTCTGGGTTATACTTGGGTTATACTTGTCTGGTGTATGTGTGGGCGGAGCTATCAAAACAGAGGTGGTACCCATTTGGGTTATGGGCGTGTTTGTTTTGGTGATTTCAAATATCAACATTGGCTTCCAAACAACGGAGACCGCACCTTTAACGTTTGAGCCACATATCCAAAATACGGTTAAAACTTCTTTCTTTCACCTCTGAAATATTGCCAGATTGCGTCCAATGCTGTCGTTTTGTGTTGCTGAGAGACTGATCGACACTTTTGTGTTTTCACGTGTCCATTACTGTAATGCTCTGTTGGCTTTGGTGTCAAAAGGTCGATTACCTACAAGGCCTTACACGGGTTGGCTCCTCAATATCTGACTGAGCTTTTAATCCCTTATATTTCATCTCGTGACCTTCGTTCTTTGGAAACTGGTCTTTTAGCTGTTCCTTTAACTCGTTTACGATGGATGGGAGATTAGGGCTTTCTCTTCACTAGCTCCAAAACTTTGGAATTTCTTACCAACTGAGAAAAGGCAAGCATAATCTCTTGGCATTTTTAAATCTCAGCTTAAAACTAATTTTTTTAGGCTAGCTTTTAATTGACTAATTGTAATTTTACATTGTGCTTATTTTATAGTCTATTTTGTTGCTTTCATTATAATCTTTATATTATGTGGTGTATTTTTGTTGTTTTATTTGCTTTTGTAAAGCGCTTTGAGATGTACTTTTAAAGGTGCTATAGAAAATAAAGGTTATTATTATTATTATTATTATTATTGTTTAGTTTTGTTATCCAGAGGTAAAGAGTTCGATTCCAGCTGATGTGTTTGTGTAAAGTGTAATGAGCTGTTACTCTCTACATGGCATGGATGGAGTTACTATCTTGTCCAGTCAATCACAGCACCACTAGCCAATCACGTGTGTCTGTGAGATCATGTGGAAGAGGGCCGAGGACACTTTCCCATGACAATGAGCAGCGGTTTACAAACACGCCATAATGTCTCTAAGGAACATGTAGGAGTTTATTACCACGTCCCATCTTTATAAATATAAATACTGTGCATGCAAGAAAATGTTTTATTAGTCAAAGGAGGATGACGACAGCGTTCTGACCTGACAGAAAGGTAGAATAAGTCAAACAATCAGCCTCGGTGAGCAGAATAACATCTCACACAACACACACACACACACACACACACACACACACACACACACACAACACACACACTCACACACACACAACACACACACACACACACACACACACACACACACACACACACACACTCTCACACACAACACACACACTCACACACACATAAACACACATGCACACAACACACACATACACACACACTCACACAACACACATACACACATACACACTCTCACAACACATACACACAAACACACACACTCACACACACACAACACACACTCACACACACTCACACAACACACAACACACACACATACACACACACACACACACACTCACACACATACACATACACACAGTTACACACATACACACACACATACTGTACACACACATGTAGGGCTTTGAGACTAAATTTAGTACAGAATTAATTTGAAAAAAAAAATGATAATAAAAAAAATAAATAAATAGACCTGTTACATTAAAACCACAAAAACCCCTTTGGTCGCTATTAAAATAAGAGTAAAGGTGACACAGAGACTTTCCTACCTTATTTAGACAGCATGCAGTGTGTCGCTGTAACCAGTGTGTAAAGCTCTAAAGTTGTTGTTCACTAGACCACGCCCACTGAAGGCACCCGCCCCTCTCGGAGCCAATGAAACGCCGCGCTTTGGCCACACCCCCAGGACGCGCACGCTGGATAAACAGAGCGCGTGATACAGCAGTGTGGCAGCACGTTGTGCGCGCGCACACACTGAACCTCTGTTCTCAGTGTAATTAGGTCCAAATAAAGATATTTACATCATCAAATTACTGTGTATTAATTTATATAAAGCACAAAAACAGGTCAATAATAATAAAACATAATAATGAACACGTTACTGCCAAAACTGTATAGTATTATTTTTAACTGGAACATTTCCAATACATTTATTTATTAATGAATAAATTGCATAAACAATTGGAATTTATATAATAACACATTTTTGGAAATGTTCTAATGTGGCCATGTAGTTGTTTGGCCCTTTTGGCCCCTGTATGGGTATAACCAGCCAGGCCGGGGATGACGAGCAGTTAACAATAAGGACAATTACTCAAAGGACTTGTTGTGTATATCCTCTCTAATAAACCTTTAATTAAGGACCGAAACGAACTTGTTCACGAATGCACTTCGTAATCTAGAACGGAACGGAACGTGAGGTATCTTTTAAACTTTTCAGCTTTTCATGACGAACGAGCCTCGTCCATTAAGTTGAATACAAAACAAATCCATTTATTAATTCTTAGAGGAATCATTTACACAAAGGACACATGCGTGTTAAACACAGCGGCTCGGTGCTTAACACTGTAAGGGTCCGATTCCTGTCCCTTGGCCCTGTGTGCAGACATTGTGTCCAGACCTGGTACCAAAACTGTGATCTAAGGTTTGATAGTTATCATCCTGTGGATTTTGTATTTTATTTTTAAGTTGCAAGTATTGCCCAAAGTACACAGTACATGACTTAATGTTCCACAATGTGTTAATATGTTAACACAAATCTAACTGTGACTGCAATACTGACCAACTTACCATAAATCCATCACACAAACCACCACTCAGGTACAAACCTGAAAAATAATATAATCTTATATTCAGTTCAGATGGAATTCCAGCTCAGACCAGTCCTGTGGTGCATGCAGCGAGGTTTCTCTGGTTCCCCTGTTCCTAACCTGCCAATAAACCCAGTATGAAGCCAAGCTCATAACATGTAATAACAACTGTTATCACTGAACAAGTGTGCAGATTGTGTTTGTTTGTTTGTTCGAAAACTGTATTTGATTCCCTCCATTTGTATTTGGGGGATCTGATGCTGGTTGATGTGACCTTCATAATCTCTGACTGTATTGTCAGCTTGAATGAATGTGGGGTTTAGACTTTTCAAATAAACAAAGAAAATCTCATGGACACCTATTCAGTTATTTCACTATCGATTTCCATATATACATATCGCCTGCTTATAAAGCGACTTCCAAAACGAACTACAGAGCCGAGCAACTTAATAACTACTGTATGTCTGAACAATTGCTTGAACTCAACCTTCCAGATCGTTTACGCCGATCAAAAATGTACATTAAATCCAAGAGCCAGTTTGTCTCATGCAAGAGGAATGTAGGAATAATGGACAATCAGTTGCACTTCTTTTAATCTACCCCATCATTTTCCCACTAATATATGTACATATGTATATATAACCTCACTTTTTAGTCATGACCTTTGATACTCATTCATCCAGCACTTGTTTTCCTTTGCCATTGGCTCCAACAGTTTGGAAGCAAACAGTCATTTAGCAGTTTCGTAACGCAGATCAGAGTGCCCACAAATGTGCCGGAGCTCTGACCAACAGAGGGATTGCGGCTCGAGAAGAATTTACAGCCGCCTGCCATGGAAGGGATTACCCTAGTCCTGCTGTGAGAAAGGGAAGGCAGAAGCGTCCAGACCGCAGTCCTCAGAACATACAGGCTCTAGCAAATTATAACATATTTGCACAAGAAAAGACGTGCCGTTTTAGGAGACCGAACAGGAAAATGTGGTATTTTGATGGAATACATAAATAACTCGTGGACAGAAAGGACATTTGGCCCGACTTGGATTCAACACCGTCCTTGAGGATGTTCCAGCCAGTCCATATTTCTGTTTTTTTTCCAGCTTCCAGGATGCTTCAGCCAAGGAAATGAGGCTTCAAAAACAGGACGGCAGTTTTGCCTCCTATTCAAGGGGTTATGGGAGCAAGGATAGTCGCCAAAGAAAGAAAGCTAAATATGGGATTAAAAAAGGCACATAAGCTGGCTGTACAAATGTTTGGCTACACAAACTAACTAACATATAATGCTTGAACACTGTTCTTATTCCAGTCTACTTTACGGAATCAAGGAATGTGGACATGGTAGAAGATCACAAAAGCGGATGTGGTAGCTCAGTGGTTAACGTGTTGGGCTACTGATTGGAAGGTCATGGGTTCGAACCCCAGGTCCACCAAGCTGCCACTGCTGGGCCCCTGAGCAAGGCCCTTAACCCTCAGTTGTAAGTCAGTCTGGATAAGGGTGTCTGCTAAATGCCGTAAATGTAAAAGCGTATGATCCCATATGAACACCCTAGATATGTGAATTTTGCATTTCTGGAATCATGTCCTGCCCATAAGTCACCTTTCTGTCACTCAGCTTACCTGGAAGCTAATGATTTGTACCGGCTGGTAATCCTAAAGACGGTCCTATACTCATCCCAGGACTTCTCTTTACTGGCCAAGTTTTTTTCTCCAGAGACATATGACATATCGAATGAATAATTTGAATACAATTCTAATAAAAGACAACAGAACTCAGGAAAGAGAAAAAGGGGATATAGACGGCAATCGAAACAGATTGAGAGTATGAGTCAGTGAGACCGGAATGAGCTGAGAATGCCAGTAACAGATCCATATGTGGCTTTTCTCCAGGTTTTGACTCATGCAGGAGAAAGAACGGTAATGCAGAACTGAAACGGTTGTAAATCCACACAGACTGACATCTTAACCGGAGCAATTTGTAGACATTTAATCAATTGATTTAATTTACCGAGGCTGGCATGAGGGTTTTTGCAGAATTTAATCCTTACTCGTTGGTGAACCCATTTTCTTTATAAATCAATAAAGGTTTGCAGATTACATTCCTACATTCGGTTTTCCTCCTGCTCTAAATATCTGGGTGTTGATTACAGCACTTTCAATATATTTACACATAAAAAAATCCCATAAAATTGACATGGGCGTAAATGAACCAGCTAACAATTTTGACTTTGCAGGATTTCTCTCATCTAGCTTCGCCCAGGCCTGTCGATTTAAACGAGGACGACACCCAAGACGGTGAGATGCCGTCTATGTTTGACGATCCATTAGCATCGCTAATGGTGGCGCAATGGAGGGACACAGGTTCGTTACCAGGACGCACCTAACATGTCTGAATGGTAGGTAAAGTGCAATTAATTATTCTTCCTGACGGAAAAGCTCAGACTGTAGAATCACATTCTCCATCAGTCTGAAACAGCGACATTCAGGCCATTCAAGTCCTCTGACAAGTGCCTGTCGTGGAACTTGAGGAAACTCCAACCATTTTCTTACTGAACCTTGCAACCGATGGATAAAGTTATATATTGTCTGGGAAGACACGCAGGATAAAAATGTTTACTACAAATAAAAAAAAAAGTTTATTACCATCACCTACCTGTAGGATGGTTCTTATACTGTATACTCTAAAGAGAGGAACACAAGACGAAGGACAGGTCATGTAAAAATTCCCCATATGTGATGTCCTTAACACCGAAGCACCAAATTAGTTTTCAGGAGCTCTTTAAAGCAGATATAGTGTATGGTAGCAGAACCGTGCACATGGTAACACACTCTGTTACTATTACTATATAACAGATCTACTCAACAATAAGAACAGGATGTTCTGCATGAAGGAAGCAAAGCATACATCGCTGTGGGTCATCAAACTTTGAGTAGACAAGAGGCCACTGGGAGAGCCAGTGGAAAGCCATTTATCATAAGTGGTTCATAAACTTGTCAGAGGCCCAAAAGAAGCAATGCGTAAAGAAGAAGTCTCACTTCGACTCGTATGGTAAATATTTAAACATACTGTAAAACATACTGATAAAGACTGAGATAATATTTGTTTAGACAACCTGCAGGCTTCAACACAATGTGTTCATTTACAAAGACGGTTGTCCACACTGAAAAGAAAGGCATTGTGGGCTAAATTACCACAAACACTGCAGGACTACGACGTACAGTGCTCACACACATCGGTATTCAGGCTTCAGACGCAACTACGGACTTAAACGCTGTTCGGTCTTTCAGTGACGCAAGTCGGGACTTGTCTTATTAATTCCAGATTTAATCACAATATGTCACCATGACTTTTATAGTTAATGCTGTAAATATGATGTAAAGGATGGACGTTTGCTCTGACCTTAATCAGACACGCTGCTTATTTTGACGACAGGATTTTTATAGATCAAAATTAAAAAGAACGAAATTAAAACGAGCTGAAGCGGCTTGTCCTTCAGAGCAGGGGCACGTTTTGTTTACAAGGGAAATTAAAAGTATGGGATATAATATCCGGTGGCTTAGCGGTTAGCACGTTCGCCTCACACCTCCAGGGTTGGGGGTTCGATTCCCACCTCCACCTTGTGTGTGTGGAGTTTGCATGTTCTCCCCGTGCCTCGGGGGTTTCCTCCGGGTACTCCGGTTTCCTCCCCCGGTCCAAAGACATGCATGGTAGGTTGATTGGCATCTCTGGAAAATTGTCCGTAGTGTGTGAGTGTGTGTGAGTGAATGAGAGTGTGTGTGTGTGTGCCCTGTGATGGGTTGGCACTCCGTCCAGGGTGTATCCTGCCTCGATGCCCGATGACGCCTGAGATAGGCACAGGCTCCCCGTGACCCGAGAAGTTCGGATAAGCGGTAGAAGATGAACGGATGAATGATATAATATCGTATAACCTGTGCACACGTTACCATTTCATGAGCTCGAATATTAAAATTCAACTGAATTGAGATAAAAAACGCACTTTGTCCAGTCGGCATTTTCTATCCCTGAATCAGTTTATTAGTCACAGGGACAAGATGTGATGATAAAAACTGCAGAATAAATCTGTTTCAATGATTACAAAATGATTTATTGAGTATTTCAGTATAATCTGTCAAAAACATATTTGCAAAATTAATTTACAAAAGTAGATTTTTTTTAAGAAAAAAAAAAAAACCCTAAAACAACAAGTGGCATCTACTCAAAATGAATCAGATTTTTTTTTTAAATTTATGAACAGGTATAAAATATACAATTCTGCTCCATTAATCTTTATCCATAAGACCCATGGATTTAAAAGTCAGACCTGTCTAGACCTTCTGTAGATCCGTCATGCGGTCCACTTTTATAGGTATCGAATTAAATGACGTATTAAATATATTTATAAGCTGTAATTCCTTTTCATTTCCCCTTTCTGATATCGAAATGGCATAAATAAAACATTCAAATAGCAGCATCGTGAAAAGGTATCAATGGGAACGTAGAAAACCGATATCCGTTCGAGTACGACAAAATCTCTGCTACGCTAACGTGAACATTTTTATACGAACTGTTATACACGACTACGATGCTTCGGGAAAGAAAAGAGTTGTCATCATGACTAATCAGACAGATGTCAGCGTGTCACTGTGATTAGTAGTAAATATGAAAAGCTATAAACAAATCAGATATAAAATAAAAAAAAATCTCAAATCTGTCATCAAAATGAAATTTGAAAATCAGTTAAAACAGAAAAATCCCTTCAAAAATACTGAGCGATCGATTAGAAAGTGTAAAGATTTCTATGGAAGATCTACAGCATGTTGATGATTGGCACAGACCGAAAGCAGCACGCGACTACGAACGAAAATAAATAACCGTATTAGCGCAATAAACTTTAGCAAATGAGTTAGCATGCGAGTGAACTTTGGCTACGTGACAATCCGTCGTAATAAAAAAGGAGAAGAGCTTCTAGGGCTTTTGAGAACTCGGAGCCGGTGCCTGGATGGTGCCGAGTCTTCCGTTGACTTTAACTGTTTTTCTTGATGCTGGAACCTGAAAAAAAAAAGAAACAAAAAAATTTGTTGCTAAGAATTAGCAAGAAAAATGCTGACATACTTTATGAATTCTGTTAATAAAGCTTTTATTAATCTGCATAAGTGAGTATAGCTGGTAAGACAGTTACACTGCTTGCTATATTAAATGCCATTATTTTTTATATGTTTACGCAATAAGTCTCATAAACCGTTAGAGGTGAAGCTGTAACTGTGGGACTGAAGCTTGGTGCTTCTCTGGCAACATGACGAGGGAAATAAATACAGGACTGCATGAGAGTGTAGGCAGGTATGAAGAAATGCTGTGAAGTAAGAATGGTTTCTTTTATTAACAATTTACACAGTAGGGGAAAGTCGTGGCCTAATGGTTAGAGAGTCTGACTCCTAACCCTAAGGTTGTGGGTTCGAGTCTCGGGCCGGCAATACCATGACTGAGGTGCCCTTGAGCAATTCCCCGAACCCCCACAACTGCTCCCCGGGCGCCACAGCATAAACGGCTGCCCACTGCTCCGGGTGTGTGTTCATGGTGTGTGTGTGTGTTCATGGTGTGTGTGTGTTCATGGTGTGTGTGTGTGTGTTCATGGTGTGTGTGTGTGTTCATGGTGTGTGTGTGTTCACGGTGTGTGTGTGTGTGTTCATGGTGTGTGTGTGTGTTCACGGTGTGTGTGTGTGTGTTCGTTCATGGTGTGTGTGTGTGTGTTCACGGTGTGCACTTTAGATGGGTATTCTGAGTATGGGTCACCGTACTTAGCTGTATGACACGTCACGATGAAACAGTGCAACTTTTGACTTCGAACCAGCATAAATTCTTACACTTACACACCAGGTGTGTGATTAACCAGTTATATCAAACAGGTGCTAATGGTATCAGCTTCATATGTAAGTTAAATAGTGAAATATTCCTAGAAATATGTTTAATAATAGGATCATTTTGCTATAATAGGAAAGACTAGATTTTAGTTACATGCTATTTGTCCTTTTTGGCACTGATTATAATATTTTGTTATTAGTTTGATTTACTAATGAGCTGAAACAGGAATTTACGCCCTTCTCTAGTCGGATTAATGCTACGTCAGCTTGAGCTACGCTTCACATTCTTACTTTCCGAAGGCGTTCGGCCGCAGCCCCAGAGCGGATGGCCTCCAGCATTGCCTCTCGGGCAGACTCTGGGTTTCCCCCTGCAGGCAGCACTACAGCTGGCTTAGAGAAGGACAAGGTAGGAGGAGGAGGAGGTGGTGGTATAAAGGGTGGTGGTGGTGGTGGTGTAAAGGATGGTGGTGGTGGTGGTATAAAGGGTGGTGGTGGTATAAAGCTTGGTGGTGGTGTAAACGTTGGTGGAGATGTGAAGGCAGGAGGAGTTGTAGGTCTCTGGTTGATCCTGTTCTCCTCAGACCTCCTGAACTGCTCCAGTTCCGCGGCGGCTGAGGAGATCGTCTGGAAGTAACAGTGAACGGATAAGAATTTTGTCTAACGGAATTTTGGAGTAAAGTAAATTCATTAAACTCACCTTCTTGAGTCTCGACGAACTATTTTCGGATCTGATGGCCGACAGGAGGGCAGAGCGTTCGTTTTCAGGCTCCGTGTAGGACTGCTTCTTCATGCTCCCGGACGAGTCGGACACCTGGATGCAGACGAAGGGAGCAGATAAAAGCTTGGTCTTGGTTATCACAACCCAACAAAGAGAGCACACAGCTGGCTAATGCACTTTATGTCAAATCCTTTAGCTCACGTTACTGTATAAAGCACAATCCTACAGCTAAATAATATCACCCCAAACTGAATAACACTTTCGCTACGTTTCTCATTAGCAGTTTTGACAAGACTCACATTTGGTGTGAGGAGAAACACAGCATACTGATGAGTGCCTATATTTAATATGTATTATTTTTTGATGCTAGATCCTTTTGGGCAGAACCTGCAATGAGGAATGTGTGTGAAAGTAATGACTGTTTTCTCAGTTAATAATTACGTGTATGTTTATTTTCTTGGCAACCGCATTTAAAGTAATTACGAGCTGATATAACATCTTATTTAATAATAATATTTCCTGTTTTGGATACTTCACCTTTCGGAGACGTTCCATTCCGTTTCCTGACTGAATTGCCTCCATGAGTGAACTGTGAAGAGTAGTGTCCTTCTCCACCAACTTTGGGACAACAGGCTTAAACTTTTTGACTGGCCCAAATGGACTTGGCTGGAGACCAAGACTGTGCAACTCTGGTTTCTTTGCTACCGCAGGACGGGTAACGTCTACTGTGCTGTTTAGACCCAAATAGTCTTCAGGGGCCTTTTTAATAGACGTGTACTCTTTAGTCGAAGACGGAGTGGGTTCAGAGCATGTAGAAATCTGTGTGAGCTGTTGAGGCTGGCTATTTCCTGGGATGGAATTCAGAGCTTTAGTGCGAGATACATTTGTACAAATGATTTGCGCTTCCCTTGAGACTTCCTGCTTCTTTGCAGGATAACTCGGGTTAGGTTTGGCAGCAGCAAGAAGAGGCACGGAGTTTTCCTTTAGGGGTAAACCCTTATGGTGTAATTCTGCTTGCATGGGTCTTGGGTCATTCTTCAAGGCTGGGCTACTTAATTGTAAGTGTCCATCAGCCATGGACACAGGAAGCTCCTGAACTCCATCTACCTTGCTTGAGACGTTCTCTGTGTACCTAGTAATAGCTGAAGCCACATAACGACTTGATGTTCTTCTGGAAGGTTTAAGGAAAGTTAGGTTCTTCCTGTGTTCTGAGAAAAAGATGTTTTCAGCAGGATCTGAAACAGCAAGCTTTTTCATTACTGCTGATGCGAGGTTAGGGCTTGGCCCATTCACCTGCTTTGGTGCTTCGGTAACACTTTCTTGTTCTGTGGGTTGTGACGGCACTGCTACAGGTAATGGTTTCGGGGTTTCGATGTCTCCGGTCCTTATAGAAGCTCTGTTATAGGCAGTAGGTACCGAATCATCCTTGCTAGCTGAGCCCCAGAAGGCCTTAGCTTTGTCCAGGAGTGGAGAATCTCGGTCATCTCTTGCCCCTTCAAGGCGATCAGATTTGCATTGAGTGTCTCTCGGAGTGACCATGTTGCCCAACTCATCGATTTTTATGGCACCTGTACGCAAGGAACCTTGTGACTTCTGATTTTGGGAGCCGACCGGTTTGGTAGGGACGATGGTAAAAGTCTTCAAGCCGAATTTAGACACTGTGTTCTGGCTGATCATGTTTTGTGTTTTAACAGATGAGGATCTGTCCATTTTGGTGTTTTCCTTGTGATGACTCTGTACTGTTGATGCAGACCAAAGTCTGCTTTCAGGAACATTCTGTGCGCTCTGAGTTACAGTAGTCATTGCAGGACTTTGGGGCAGCTTCTGTTTATCCGGTTCGACTTTACCTTTAATCCCAGGGCTTGTAGTGACCTTCTCTGTTTGCTTATTCTTTTGACCTGACTGAATCAGATCCGCTTTGGACACACTTGCTTTCTGTGACATGCGAGCATTGTTGTTTTGGTTCTGAAGATCTATGATTTGTTTGTATGTGCCATCTTGTTTCTTCTGGTTACTGTGCAACAGTTCAGCGCCGTTAGCACTTAAGCCTGTCGGAGTGTCATCAATGACTTCATCGATGGCTGTCACTGGAACATCCAAATCCACCACAGACACAGGGATCTCATCATCCATGTACACAGACTGATTAACTTCTAATCGACGGGAAAGAGAGTTTAAGTGTATATTAGGTATTGTGTAAAAGCCAGGGCATTAATGCTAGACTTTTTTTCCCATTCACACAGATAGGAAAAAAAATTCCGATACTTGAAACTCCTGGATAGTCTACAGTAGATACAGTGCCTTGCAAAAGTATTGGCACCCACTGAACCTTTCCACATTTTGACATGTTACAACCATAAAGAAAAAGTTATTTTATTTTATTGGGATTTCATAAAATAGACTGAAAGAAAGTGGCACATAATTGTGAAGTGGAATGAAAATTATAAATGGTGTCCAAATAAATATCTGAAAAGTCTGGTGTGCGTTTGTATTCATCCCCCTTTACCCTGATACCCCTAAGTAACATCCAGAGAAACCGACTGCCTTCAGAAGTCACCTAATGAGTAAATAGAGTCACCTGTGTGTCATTTCATCTCAGTATAAATACAGCTGTTCTGTGAAGCCCTCAGAAGTGTGTTAGAGAACATTAGTGAACAAACAGCATCATGAAGACCAAAGAACACACCAGACAGGTCAGGGATAAAGTTGGGGAGAAGTTTAAACAGGGTTATGGTTATAAATTAATATCCCCGGCCTTGAACATCTCGCGGAGCATGATGTACGATCCATCATTCAGAAATGGAAAGAGTACGGCACGACCGCAAGCCTACCAAGACATGGCCGTCCACCTAAACTGCAAGGAGAGCATTAATCAGAGAAGCAGTGAAGAGGCCCAAGGTAACTGTGGAGGAGCTGCAGAGATCCACAGCTCAGGTGGGAGAATCCTTCCACAGGACAACTATTAGTCCTGCACTCCACAAATCTGCTCTTTATGGAAGAGTGGCGAGAAGAAAGCCGTTGTTGAAAGAAAGCCGTAAGAAATCCTGTTTGCAGTTTGCGACAAGCCGTGTGGGGACCGAGCAAGCATGTGGAAGAAGGTGCTCTGGTCAGGTGAGACCAAAATTTAAAACGTTGTGTGTGGCAGAATCCTAACACTACACAATCCCTACCGTGAAACCTGGTGGTGGCAGCATCGTGTTGTGGGGATGCTTTTCATCAGCAGGGACAGGGAATCTGGTCAGAGGTGATGTGAGAAGATGGATGGAGCCAAATACAGGGCAATCTTAGATGAAAACCTGTTAGAGTCTGCAAAAGACGAGACTGGGGCGGAGCTTCACCTTCCAGGAGTGGAAAATGGAGTGGTTTAAATCAAAGCATATTCATGTGTTAGAACGGCCCTAAGAGTCCAGACCTAAACCTAACCGCGAATCTGTGGCGAGACGTGGGGATGAATACTAACGCACGCCATACTTTTCACATATTTATTTGTAAAAAAAAAACTTTGGACACCATTTATCATTTTTATTCCACTTCACAATTATGTACCACTTTGTGTCGGTCTGTCACATAAAATCCTAATAAATACATTTTTGTTTGTGGTTGTAACGTGTCAAAATGTGGGAAAGGTCAATGGGTGTGAATACTTTTGCAAGGCACCGTATCTATTGCTTTTTAAACGAGTTTAAGTTTTAATTAAATGTGTTTATATATAGAATGACACGTACCATCTGTTAAGTTGGCATCCAAATCAGCCAAGGTTAAATGGATCTGTTTAGTGATCTCAGTGTCATTTCTCTTGACTGATTGGTCCCCAGATTGCATGTTCCCACTGCTTACACAGAGATCACCATGGTTACTGATAATGATAGCAATTCACTACGATAATGAGTTAGTGAGACTAGACATCGAAAAATAATTAATGAGGTGAAAGCAGAAGCACCATTTCCTTCTGCACTACTTTCAGGATGTGAGAAAAAAAAGACATCGACCATTTTTTTTGCCAACAGTTAAAATGACACGTCTTTCACCACCTACTGAATCTACAATCTTTTTTAAATATGCCGAAGCTAGAAACGTTGCTCTTTCCTGGAAGACTGAAATAGCGTTTTCCTGGAAGACTTGGACATGTGCGAAGTTTTAGGTTAACGCTGCAAGCACAGGCAGCTCCTGCTCTAAGATCCATTAGCGCTTCTGGCTCTTCAGAAAGCAGTGGCTCGGGGGGAGGGGGGGAGCCAGACTGCACAGACAGCCTTGCAGCCGCGGTGTAGCAACACAAGCCAGGTTGTGCTTATCTCCACTTAATGTGGGAGATCTCCAGCTGGTCCCAAAGGACAAGGACCTATGCAGTGTTTACAGAAGATTAAATAGGTATATAATATTCTATGCCAAAGCGAACAGTATGTTGTCTTTTTCTCCTGCAGGTTTAACAGCATCTATGACTAGATCCAACTGCAAGTTTTATATTAATGAACTCGATTTAACCCTTTTTACCAGGACACTGGCCTTGAAACTGGTTTATGGGACATCAACATCTTCTTCTTTCGTCTTTTACCTTCAGGGGTCGCCATGGTGATTCATCTCTCTCCACCTATCCTATCTCCTGTATCCTCAACACTTCATATCCTCATTAATTACATCCATATACCTCCTCTTTGCCTCCTGCCTGGCAGCTCCATGTCCAACATTCTCCTACCGATATACTCAGTCTCCCTCCTCTGAACATGTCCAAACCATCTTAATCTGTCCTCCCTAACGTTGTCCCCCAACCGTCCAACATGAGCTGTCCCTCTGATGTACAGTACTCGTTCCTAATCCTGTGCGATCTCGTCACTCCTAAAGAGAACCTCAACATCTTCAACTCGGCTAAGTCTAGCTCTGACTCCTGTCTCTTCTTCAGTGACACTGTCTCTAAACCGTACAGCATGGCCGGTCTCACCATTGTCCTGTGTCTTTTTATACTGAGCTACTTGTGCCTTGAGGAGAAATGGTGTAAAAGCATGGAACAGAGCCAAGCAAAATTATTCATACCCTGTAATGTGAGTTCTGTTATCAGATTCAAGACACACAAACATCTAGAACTTAACATAAAACCAGCTCCCTAATTTAGGAGTGTGATTATGAGGTACCTGTGGTGCGAGCCCCATGTGGCGCAGCCCTCATCACTGTCGCATTCTTCCTGAGGTTGGGTGGGGCTCAGAGAGTGATCAGGGCCCAGAGAGACAGTATCCTCAGGGGAGGTACTCGGAGAGTCAGCCATGCCCTCGGACGCCGCGTAACCTTGATCGGCCAAGCTCTCGCTGCTACACATGGACACCGTCTCGGCTTCCTGCTCCACTGCATGCAGCCAGACTGGGGTACAATAGACAACTGTTGTTTTTTTATCATGGTCAAACCTCAAACCAAACCAGGTTTACACTGTATAATATTTAAATTGCTACTATTATATTGCTAAATATCGGTCCAATAGCAACATGCAGTGTACACCTGACTTAAGAGGGGATGCACTTATTCCCAGGGATTTCAGAACAACATAACAGATATTGCATCATCGGGTAGGCGTGGCCTATTTGATAATCTAACCCTAACCCTAACCGTAGATTTTGGTTGTTTATTTGTTTTCTAAAATAAATCTACCTGTATGAATGTTTTGTCCTTCGTAGGTACAGGTATGCTCTTTTTTTCCCCAAGACCTCCACAAACACGCCCACTTTACGTCGTGGTAACAAAACCCCTGAAATTTAGTGAATGTCGACTTAAGAGTGTGCCAGTTGTAGGCACATGTTTATCATTGGTTAGAAAATACACAGTCACCTTCAACATGCAGAATATTTCCTGGATTATTATCAACATTTTGGCACCACAGCGAATCATCTCTCTCCACCTATCCCTATCTCCTGCATCCCCAACACATACACCCATTAGCTTCATATCCTCATTAATTACATCCATTACATCCTCTTTGCCTCCTGCCAACATTCTCCTACCAATATACTCACTCTCACTCCTCTGAACATGTCCAAACCATCTTAATCTGTCCTCCCTAACTTTGTCCCCCCAAACGTCCAAAATGAGCTGTCTCTCTTGCCCCTTTTCCACCGAGGCAGTTTGAGTGCAGGTTCGGAGCCTAATTTAGAACCAGTTCTTTCTGTTTCGACCGCCAAAGCACCGGCTCTGAACCAGGAAAAGTGGTTCTTAAGTAGCACCAAAACGTTGCTGGTCTAGACTTAAGAACCGCTTGCGTCAGGAGCTGGGGGCGGGGCTGTGGGCGGGGCTACTGTTAGTGCATTTGATAATGTACCTTAAGTATACTAATGTTTAATACACTTTTACTTTACCGCGATATGATACATTATCAGCACACATGATAGTAGGTAGCTACATGCTAAGGCTAAATTTTTTCTGTGTTGTACTTTATCGATTACAACCTCCGTTTATACAGATTACACGGAGCCGCACGTACACGTTTTATTTGACGCGTTTGGGTGTTAATGTAGGTTCACAAAGCCATGAGCATTAACAGTAAAGTAACATCCGCCATTGTTGTTGTGTTTGTGTTTGTCGCTGCTGCACTAACGTTGCTGTGTAACGTGACACCTATACAGTGACGTCACACTCGGCGCTGTGATGCTCTCTAGCTGGTGGAAAGGCAAACCGGTTCTTAGAAGGTTCACCAGTGGAACCGACTTTGAACCAGCACCAGCGCTAGCTCTGAACCAGCACCCGGGTCTTTCCGGGGGAAAAGAGGCATCTGATGTACTCGTTCCTAATCCTGTCCAATCTTGTCACTCCCTAAGAGAACCTCAACATCTTCAGCTCGGCTACTTCTAGCTGTGACGCCTGTCTCTTCTTCAGTGACACTGTCTCTAAACCATACAGCATTTGAATGAAAAAAAAAAACCCCACATGACATGCACCAGTAAAGCGTAGTTTACAAATATCCCAGGAGGAACTGAACACACAATAAGAACAGACCAAGTTTGACCAATTTTACAAATTTTGTATTTCCAAAAATTGGACCATAAAATGTTCTTAATATCTACACGATTTTACAGTCGAAGGTTTAGCGAGGTCTAGAGGAGACACAAGGAAACTCTCTAAGCTGTGACACGGCATTAACGCTAGGCCTTAGTACAGTAGGACTGGATCAGATCTATTTCTTCAGGAGTTATGGTAGCGCTAATCCATTTAGAGCTGTCAGAAGCAGGACATTATAGACAAGGTCAAAGACAATATAGCCTGAATAAGACTTTCTGTTCCTAGTAAAGACTTGAGGTTAAAGAACGAGTGGCATATTTATGACTATCACATTGTATTCTCAAACTATCTGAAGGAACGCATTAAGGTACAGAGCTTGTTATACCCAATGGGACAAAACTGAAAGATAATCGACACTGAAAAAAAATATGCTGAGTAATATTTTAAGTATAACTTAATTTAAACATGTTGCCTAGCGACTAGACTGAACGATGTAGTCGGTGTGATCGATTCACACAGCGTAAATGTAAACCAGTCAAATTTTCACCAGAACGTCAGCGCTGATGTCGCTGTCGTTGGTTTGATTCTCAGCTCAGCTGCACATTTGACGTACGATTTTATTCAGAGCTATGAACGTACACGCCGAAAACATGCCGCAGTCAAACAAATATCATGTGAAAGCAGTGTGCTGCGTAAAGTCATGCAGGTCAAAAGCTTCAGTTAATGTTCACATCAAACATCAAAACGAGGGGAAAATATTATCTTACTTTTTCTAGAGGATATACAGAATGGTGAAAAAACCAATAAACATCCATTGAGCTGCAGTTCTGTGGAGAAAAAACCCCCCATTCTGATGATAGAAGACATCGACTAGATGAGTTTAAGCTGACAGGAAGGTTACAGAAATTCAGGTCACGGTTACATTTTTGGAAAAATTCTGCCACGGAATGCATTTGGTTGGTCGGAGTTGGTCGTGGATGGTATGAATCCATTGGGCCTTAACTGTCTGGTGTCTGGCATGAGGAAGGTTTTAATACAGTATCAGCTGATCATAGTCTCAGCTACTCATCTTATAATGGCTTCTTCCAGGAAGCAAAGATTTTCTCAAACTATTTCCATGAACAAGACGTCATGATGTCATTTGGTGTACTTTAGTCAGATGTGGGATGAGATAGACTGGGAGATTCACAGTATGAACCTGCAGTTTCATAGATTTACATGTCATTATGTCCAGAGGCTGTTCTGAGCAAAAACAAGAGTCGTAACCAGTATTATTATTATTATTATTATTATTATTATTATTATTATTATTATTATTATTATGTTGGCTTTGTAGAAGCCAACATTCTGTTTTCCTATTTAAGCTTAGACAAAAATGTATCAATAGTAACTCCTCCTAGGGGTTTCGAGCCACATGAACCAAATTCGGATATGTTGTAGAACCCGTTCTGAAGTTTGTTGCTATGACTTTTCTAAGCGATTTGAGTACCGGTACTTCCGGTACCGGGTCTCAAAGAGGCCTTTTTTTCCCATAGACTCCCATTATAAACGTTGGAGGTTTATAACTCGGCAAGTTTTCGAACTCTCTACACAAACTCGACCAGCTCCTTTAGGGTGAGACTCTGAACAAAGGCTTAAATTGGTGTACCGACTGGCCTTCCGGTTGTGCCACAGCCCCGCCCCCAAAATATGCTAAATCAAAAAACTTTTTACAACATGGACATGTGACATATCAAAACACTCAAAACAATGAGGGGAACTTCCTCACAGGTATTCTGATGACATCACGTGACGTCACATGAAAATAATACATTTGCACAACATGGACATGTGACATATCAAAACACTCAGACCAAGGATGGGGAATTGCATCACAGGTTTTCGGATGACGTCACATGCTCGTCTCCACTTGCCTCCAAATGTTTTGGCACCCTAGCACTCCACTAGATTTCACAAGTTTTATGTCCACTTGCCTCCAAAAAGCACCGGCCTTTGTGAATACTTGCCTCGTCAAAGCCAACATCAAAGGTTGTTGCGACGAACTTTACAAATCTAGTTATTATTATTATTATTATTATTATTATTGTTTCTTATCTATTTTTTAATCAGAATTCTTGATGTTTCAATTTTGGATGAAAAGACTAAATATTGGTTGGACTAAAAAGACTGAAACCATTCCTTCACAGCAAAGTTGTTGTGACTGTACACTTCGATACTGAACCTCCTGAACCTTGGCTTGCTAACCAGGGCCAAATGGTCTGAAACCCATGGAATGAAGCCAAACTAAACAAATCACTCACTCACTCCTTCTCTGCTCGTATTGTGTTAACATGCCTGACTGCACTGGCATTACCTTATATCTTTCTTTCTTTACCTTTACCAGCCTCCTCTTTCTCCAGCTTTCTAGCTCAGTCAATCTGTCCTGACAAAACAGCCTCTCGCTCCTGCTGCTTTCTTCCGATTTCAGCACACACACACATCCACACACACGGTTATCTAAACCAAAAACATCAAGGCTAGAAGTGAGATGAAAGCTAATTCTGCTTTAATTTGTGATGAACCAACCACTGGGTAACCTTGGGTCATGTGGGTGAGCCGGATTGGTGTATGTGCCGTAGTACTCCGGTTCCTGGACACATACAGTAATGAGTCACATGCTGTTTCCCAACCGTTTCCCAGCAGAGCTCTTAAAACATGGCAGCTGCGACCACAGATCTCTCTTCCACACACACACACACACACACACACACACACACACACACAAGACACAGCACTCGCCAAGCACATGATCGCAGACTCAATTTCTTATGCGCGCAAACAATGCTGATCTACAACCGCATTTGGACGAGTCGTTACATTTCCACACCACAGCAGAACACGCTTGTGTAAATTTAGGATGCACGGTGGCCTCAACACCCCACCACCAAAACTACACTTTACTTCGAATGAAGACCACTTAACTCTCGGGCCTGTTGCTTCTCATCCGGATGTAACTGCTAGTTATAGACTGTGTCGAAAAAAAATCACACTGGGTATAACTAGCAGTTTGTTTTTTTAATTATTTGTTTCAGTTCCGAAAATGTGGACAAATTTACGATTTTTACTAGGAGCAACGATCTTAACTGAAAATGTCGCTACTTTCGTTGTCCTCATTAAAACTCTTGCTCTTGCTATAACCCCGATCTCGATCGAGCAAGTGTTCACCTGTCTATGAAACCGGGTTAACGCAATTCGCCAAAGAAATGATGCCAATCTAACAATAGGAACAACTCGTCTGACGTGTGAATGATGTCTCGTTTTTGGGCTCGAATGTTAATCCGATGTGTCGAAAGATAGGTTTTCTCAACATTTCAACATTTCGTGGCTTTCCAACAGGCACGACAGGAGGAGCAAGTTGTGACGCTGATAATACAGAGCAGTCAGGAGGAGTCTAGATTAATGCATGTGCATTCAGACATTTAATAAACACATTAATCGGCAATACAATCGTGTCTTTGTCCTGTAAGCAATAAGGCACTTATTCTGTCAAACTCACAATACTGACTTTTGGCTGATGGGAAAACAAAACAAAACACACTGCTCATGCAAACAGAACAAACTCTTCGGAATCGATCGATACAAACATCCTAACTGGAGACGTCTGATATGACAGACGATCGATTCGACTGTGCTTTTGAGACTCGGACTCCTGATCTCTTGATCCTGGTCTTTGGTAACCGGATTCGAAATGACTCAAGCTTTATAATCAGCTATGATCTTGTATAAAAAAAAAAAAAAAAAAAAAAAAATTCAATATTTTATGAACTTGTAACTTAAAGACATACTGAGTTGCATAATCGAATGTTAAATATAATGGATTTTCATGCAGAAAAATTGACATTAAACCCCTATTAAATAGTCTCATTTCATTCATAAAGCAAAAAAACAAACAAACAAAAAAAACACAATGGAATTAAAAAGTACATAAAATTGTCTGTTTACTGTAATTTACCCACGGGGGCAGATGAAGCAAAGCCTTACTAAAATACACTATATCATCTTTAACAAATCTTTCACCTTCGTAGTACTCAAGTACTCTTTCACAATGATGTTAAATTGGGTTTACATACTAAATGACCTCCTTTAGGTGACCATAGTAAAAAGAAAATGCTTCCCAGGCCTAGAAGCGCAGACAATTTTGCGGTGTCTTGGTAAAACTGTAGCACAAGAATTTTCTTGTACAGTATATAGAAGCTTAAAGCACTATGTACATTAAAACTAACCTTAAACTTCACACTTGTGAGGGGAACTAGAAGAGAATCTTAGTATCTGAGTTGTGATTTAAAGCCTGCAGCAATGCAGCAGTTTATTACAGAATGCAATGACACCATCTTAAATCACTTTCTTCTTCTCTCTAGCTAACAACTGGAATCTATTTAATCATAAAAACTAACAAACACAATCTTCATCCCCAAAATCCATCACCCGATCGCATGCAAACAATTTCTATAGGGTTCCCCAAAATCTCCAGGGGCTTTAATATGAAACAGAGAATTTATTAAAAACATTGCTAGATTACAAAGAAGGCATCAAATGTGAAAAGACAGAAAGCAGGATAAGATAAAAAGCAGTGTGGGCAGAGGGAGGATGAAGGAAGGCGAAAGAAGCGAAGGGATTGGATGAGATGGAAGAGATGCTCGGTTCATCTGCATCCGGAGCGCAGCAGGACGGGTGTGCAGCAGTATGCTGGAGGAAGGAGGAAAGGAGAAGAGAATTAAAAAAGGGAGGGAGAGAGAGAGAGAGAGAGAGAGAGAGAGAGAGAGAGAGAGAGAGAGAGAGAGAGAGAGATGGGGAGTTTAAAAACAGCTGTTTCGAAGAAATACAAAGAAACAAAACGAGAAGAATCGAAAAATCTCACAAATTGTCTTTAGTCTATGTGACAGAAAAGAAGCAGTAACAGTAATAATATAATATAATATAGTAATATAGTATAATATAATATAGTAATATAATATAATATAGTAATATAGTATAATATAATATAGTAATATAATATAATATAGTAATATAGTATAATATAATATAGTAATATAATATAATATAGTAATATTGTATAATATAGTATAATATAGTAATATTGTATAATATGGTATAATATGGTAATATAGTATAATGCAGTATAATATAGTAGTAACAGTAGTAATATAGTATAATATAGTAATATAGTATAATACAGTATAATATAGTAGTAAGAGTAGTAATATAGTATAATATAGTAATATAGTAGTAATATAATACAGACTACACACATTTTACTATCTCTGTTTTTCTGACACACAATACTCACAAGTTTCGCTTCAACTGAGCTCTTATGCACGTGTCTTTGTGCACATTCTTTAAAAATTATCGGTAAGTAAGAGATGAGGGTACGCTGACCCAGTGGCCGACTTTTTGTTTGTACTTCACAAAATTGTACTTGGCCGACATGCATGATAAAAGGCTTCTGACTGGAACATCTTTTCACAGTAATAATAAATAAAGAAGAAGGAACCTGTAATGTTTGGTAAGGTTCTCAGATCTTTAAATCAAGGCTTGTCCTTCCGTCCGAGTGTCACGTTGAGACGGGAACCATTTTTGATGGCTTAGAAATGTTTATGGCAATGTTAGGAAGAGGGAGAGTGAGACAGACAGGGTTTGTTGGGTTGACTGGGTTTGTTGGGTTGATTGGGTTTGATTGGTTGTCAATGACAGACTGTGTGCCTTGACATAGAAGGGTCCAAAAGTTTGAGTCCAAACCCGACTCTGTTGTAGTTTCCGAACCTCTTCTCAATCAAACCCAAACTATGTATTTTCAAACGTAACGGCGTTACAGTAACACGTTACTGCCCAACACTGTTCATAAGTATACAAACATAAGGCCATAACATCCGTAAGGAGGGGCGATAGCTCCAGATGGGCTGCTCACATGTTGGGAGCTAGTCAACCAGATATGGTGGTATCCTTGGACCATCAGAGGTGACAATGATACCTGTATACATCTTACCCAAATGAAGGTAGTGAACAAAAGTGATTTGACGACATTATTTATATCACACACTATGCCGTGCAGTCACTTCAAGACTTTGTTGAAGGTCTTGCCATGTATGTTCATGCAGACAAGAAGGTATTCAAGTGATTCTGACCACTTCTTGTGGTTAGGGGGGTTCATAGATCACAACAGCCATATTTCCCTTGACTAACCAGTACTAACAGTAATGCTAAAGGTGGTTGCATCACCTCAGCCCATTTTTATCTGTGATTTGCTGACAGCAGGCAAATCCATCATCTTAATCTCTCCTTCCTCTGAGCGTGTATGCATGTTGCAGCTTGTCCCCGAGGGCAGATTCATGTCCTCTTGGTGCTGAACAATCAGCCTCGATGCTGCTGACTAAGCAACGGCTGAGTGCTGCTGAAGGACGAATGCCAGAAATTCTAAACAGCATCATCATTAAGCTTTAACACCTTGTGTTTAGCACGTCAACCTCGTCTTTAACGTGCCACACTAACTTGTCCAGCTTGTGTAAGCTGTAAGTCATCATAGAAATGATACAAAAACCACACATCGATGTAGGCTTTAGTATCAGATCCATTTCTAAGCTATTCACTCAGTTCAAGATAAAAATATAGAACCTTTGTTGTTGTTTTTCTGCAGAAGATAATAAAGTAGCCAGAGTTGGTTTTTCATTTCTCCTGAACGTAAGATGGTAAGAACAATACAGAACAAAGGTTTAGCACAATGCTCACCTGTTGTGTACACAATTATATCACATATATATCCCTTCATCAATCCACCCTGATGAATTAACACAGATTTAGAGGTACTAAATATAATTACCCTAAGGACTAGTTACTCCTCAAATCCAAGACAGAGAACCCCTGGTCATCTTACAAATGCCCCTGAAACCAGACATACTACTGTAGCTACAGTAGTCATCTAGACGGTTCATCTAAATAATAACATGGGCAAGAATGAATGAAGATGTTCCTTCATCTGTAAAGAAACAGATGGTATTACTGTATACTCGTTATGTGTGAATAAAATCACTCTGTCAGAAGGTCTTCCTCAAATACAGCAGCTGCAATCCTCATTTTTGAGTGGTCTCTGCTTCATAGTCTCTGTATCTCTGCCTCATTTTTTCAGTTTCCTTAGGAAGTCTTTGCAAATGAAGGGTTCCTGGTGGTTTAGGGTTGGGCATTAACCAACACGCAAGGGCACTGCTAACTCAGTAGGAGTGGCTTGACCAGCAATTCATGATGTAAGTTCAGATCTATTGGTACCTGCTCAAAGTCCTTGAACAAGGTCTTAGACCTTTAAAATTGCTCCAGGTTTAGTGATTTATGGTTGACTTATCTCCAAAAGCTTTTATACTCTTGTTTCTAATTTGCTCGTAATAACAGACAGAACTCTACCGTCTAGTTATCCTTCAGCTTTACGATTATGACAGCTCTCTTTTTCCCCTTTTCCACCGAGGCAGTTTGAGTGCAGGTTTGGAGCCTAATTTAGAACCAGTTCTTTCTGTTTCGACCGCCAAAGCACCGGCTCTGAACCAGGAAAAGTGGTTCTTAAGTAGCACCAAAACGTTGCTGGTCTACACTTAAGAACCGCTTATGTCAGGAGCTGTGGGCGGGGCTACTGTTAGCGCATTTGATAATGTACCTTAAGTACACTAATGTTTAATAGACTTTTACTTTACTGCGATATGATACATTATCAGCACAGATGATAGTAGGTAGCTACATGCTAAGGCTAACTTTTTTCTGTGTTAATGATAAAATAACGTTATGTACTTTATCGATTACAACCTCCGTTTATACAGATTACAAGGAGCCGCACGTACACGTTTTATTCGCCGCGTTTGGGTGTTAATGTAGGTTCACAAAGCCATGAGCATTAACAGTAAATTAACATCCACCATTGCTGTTGTTTGTCGCTGCTGCGCTAATGTTGCTGTGTAACGTGACACGTATACAGTGACATCACACTCGGCTCTGTGATGCTCTCTAACCGATGGAAAGGCAAACCAGTTCCTAGAAGGTTCGCCAGTGGAACCAACTCTGAACCAGCACCATTTTGGTGGAAAAGGGGTATCTTAGACTCAAACCCCGGACTGTATTTGAGCTACTCAGGCTTGTCTGGCAGAGTTCATTCACGAGAGAGCAGTGTGATTTAATCCATAGATACTGTCTTGATTCCTATCTCTTACAAACAGTCAGTCAGGATGCAAATTAATTTAATCCATGACTGAAAACACAAGGCTGGAATTAGTGGCATTAGCAATCACTCAACATTCGATGTGTTTAAAATATCTTTATTTTGTGATCGATGTATCAGTAGACCTGCTGAGTAAAAGCTTGGTCAGGAAAGATTCTGGGTGGCGTTTTTGGACCTGTGCCAGTGCTGTCAGTTGCACAATATAGCCTTCTGGCTGACCTCTCTGTCTCTCGCTCTATCTCTCTCTCTTTGAGAACAGGCTTCAACCTGCTGAGAGAAAATTCTGCCCCAAGTCAGGACTGATGAAGACTGATGAAGGCGTAGCCAAAATGTCAACAAGATAAATTTGGGTTTTCCAAAATTGTTGACTGTCAGTACACCAGATTTCTGAAGAGAAATATTTTAAATGAAAAAAAGAAAGGTTTTATGAGAAATACTTTTAGGCTCCTGTTATGTTTACAAAAGCTGCCGATCGTAGCAAATTGGTCAGAACACAAAAAAACGTGTAATACAATACAATAAATGTAAATTAATAAGTTGTAGATGATTCCTGATACTTCCCAATGTGCTTGTGTTCAATGTGTCAAGCTAAAATAACTAGAACTAGCAGAACAACACAAAATATATTGAAAAGATGGTTATTAATAATTATTGAAAATGAATGGTACAATTAGAGGTCTTCTCAGGTCTAAAGAAATGTAACCAAACTGAAGTGACACGAATCACTTTTTACTCGCACCCGTCGTGCATAATTAATTAATAAATTTTTTTAAAAGAAAGACCCGACCTGAGACAAACCCGAAAAAATTAGACCCGAGTCCGACCCGACCCGACTGGACCCGAATGTTGCACACACCGATGCAGCCCTGCACGTACCGGTCAGACAGAACAGTAACCGCTACAGCGTGGATTCAAAATTTACTGACAGGTCTGTTTAAACGGAAATTAGTTTACCGCCAGCAACACGATGTCGCAAGCGGTCTTGGCAAACAGAGGAGAGGTTGGAAAAAGACTCGAGTCGATGCACACACACGAGATACAGTAGTTCGGGTCTTCTTGGGTCGGTCCGGTAAAAACACATTCGTTTTAAATTACCCGAGACCCGATGCCGCTATTATTATACCGACCCGTGTCCGAGGCACACGTGAAACTTTTAGAGTCTCGGGTCGGACCTCGGGTTTTCGGATCTAATTGGACCCGTGAAGACCTCTAGGTACAAAATCCTCATAAAAAGACAATCAAAGTTACCATTTAGTTCATTTACTGTGAGTAAAAAAACATGACATGATATAAATCCAGCCTTTACCACTTCCTGCTTTTGTGGTTGCTGGTGTCTATGGGATAATTTGGTAGAAACCTAAAATCTGGACTGACTATGGACATATGGGCTTTCACCAGCATCGGAATGAATATGATGGTGAACATTAGCTAAGCTATCAGGCTAATTGATATATACTTCATTTGCTGGCAAGCTTTCAGACTTTAGTGGTCATGGGTATAATTGTGTTTGTATATTAATCGGGATCGTGACGTGTCTCCGAGGTGAACATGTAGGTATTTTGTATGAAAGAAATTTGATAAAGTTGTAGGTAACGTTTAGAAATGAAACCTTAGTACAAACCTATTGCACTGTGACGGCTGTTGTCCACTTCCTCCATCTTAAGCTCCAGCGCAGATTCCGGCTCCTCGGGCTCTCGCTTAACAAAGCTTCTACGTGCAGGCTGGTTATTCAGTTCTGGAACTTGTTCCACCTTGGAGGCCAGACCCGATGCTAACTCGACAGCTGGTTCAGCCATGGTTTCTTCAGCCATGCTGCTAGATTCTGCAGCATCATCACTGCTGGAGCTGCTGCAGATGGAGGCGGCCGGTTCGGAGTCCTCAATGCTGTGACTCAGATCGGACATGGAGTCGTCGGATGCTGGTGTAGTGTTTGGTAACCGGGCAGCAGCCACGGCGAGAGCCGGCGAGGACGAGGTTGTAGGCTGTTTGCTGGGTGGTGGAGGCGGAGCTTTACGCTTCTTTAGCTGACTCTGTGAGTTCTGTTTCGTCTAGGAAAGATGAAAAGGACAAAGGAAGTTTTGAGAACGGATGATGCACTTTCTCCATCAGGAACGAAGAACACCGTTTTTTGCGTAAACCTCGTTCACGCACAGTTACATGTACCAACAACTTGATCAAACCATGGCATCTTTAGGCAACATCATAGTGATTGTATACAAGCACTAGATTTAATAATTCCTTAATGATTCTGACACCTAATATATCAGCTGGAACTTTCCTAATCGATGTCCTGCTTACTTCAACACTCGTAAGCTAATCTCCTGTTTACAATGTGACACGAGTTCTCACTTTTGTTTATTAGCACGATGCTAATCCTAACCAGGTAAGTGAAATATTGTACGAGTGATGTTGTTCCACAATTACCGTATATTTGGAAGAGAAAATGTCATGACAAAACCGAAACACACGTAGACAGACTAGTCATATACGATTAACTATAGGCCACAGATACCAACAAACTTGTAGGATGGTCTCACGAGCACAAATGTGGGTCAAAGGTGAGCTGAACACTCAGCGTCATTCCAGAGACAAAGAAAGTGGTTTGTGTTAACTGTATATACATACTGAAGTAGCAATGACCTGAAAAAGACCTTCATAGGGAAACACACATGGTTATGTTTGAAGACAAAGGAAGTGTACAAGATAGAGGGACTGGGTCACATTAACAGCAGGAATGGGTGGTATAGTGACCTCTTGTCCTGTCCTACTTTTGGAGAAGCAGTAATTAGGAACTGCTCTGGTTAGAATACAAGCATTTAGTATGTAAGGAATAAAATGGCTATAATTGGGTTTAATCTGTAGTAAACATCCGTAGTCGATATTAACGCTAATCGATTAAGACTAGCGACTCGTCAGGTTATTAACCAAGACTTTAAATAAGACTTTTTCTGTAATCACTGTACATGGCACTGTTTAATATCCCACCAATGCTGCTGAAAAAATTGACAAGTGCAGACGTCGTATTATTTCATGCTTGTTATTTTTTTTTAAAGAACACCTGAGATGTACGAGATAATACGAGTTATACGAGGTAAATTCTGGTGATAGCAGAATCCAGAAGCATAGCAGGCCTGGGTGATTCTCATCACAGATGGGCAGCGATATTTATAAGACCTGATGTTAACACTTATGAATTTGAAGTTGTAGAGTTTACATTTTTCACCTTCTGGGAATCATCAAAGAGGCCAGTCATGGTGAGTAGATATGATAGGAGAAGCTAAACAAAAATATATCATACACACTCCCTTTAAAGACACACAAAGAGCCACCTTCTGGGTCCACCATCTGCAAGATGATTGGTGTATAAACTGCCCTGAAGTGTGGACTATAGCAAAACAAAACAAACCAGTGGGTGTAAGATGAAAAGATATGGACTGAACATCGTGGGCTTTACATCTTTACAAGGTCTCTGGGGGGTTAAACGATATCCCTTGGTCCAAGGTTCGGTGCCTGATCAAGAGGGATGATCTGTGATGACTATAGTCTCAGAAAGTAAACGATCATTTGTGCTTATGCACCAAATAGCAGTTTGAAGTATTCTGCCTTCTTGGAGAAAAGCTACCGGTCGACTTCAATGCTCATGTTGAGCCTAGCATCTACTGTATACCTGGTGAGGTGAGACTTGTGGGAAAGGCCTCAGGGATCTGAATCCAGGCAGTTTTAAAGAATGCTGCTTGTTTTGTCCACATGGGATATGCTTTGTTTAGCAGGTAGACTCCTGCATCATCTGCTCTAATGCTACGCTGATATACAAGCCTCAGGGTGTCCGTCGTTGATCTGTCCATCGGTAAGCTAATACCAGCCTCCCCTTAGTCTTTATGTACTGATGGGGCCACTGGGTTGAACGTCACAAAATAAATGTGTTCAGTTTATTTCTGGTTGTAAGCTGTAGACTTTCTAAAAATCTACTGAAGATACCAAATGTGGCCAATTAAGATATTTCTCTAATAATGGCAATGACTAGAAAGCTGCGAATTGACAAACTAGGATGCAGTAACTCTCTATTTAGCACCAAATGTCATCAAAATGTTCCTCCGATTATTGGGGGACTCCTCTTTTATAGGGTAAAGTTCATGCTAAACGTGCTTACACCACCATCCCAACACCATCACAGCACCATCACAGTAGATGCATATTTAATGTACTACACACAGACACACAGACAGACACACACACACACACACACACACACACAGACACACACACATAGACACACACACACGGACACACACACTCACACAGACACACACACACACACACAGACACACACACACACACACACAGACACACACACAAAGACACACAGAAACACACACAGATACACACAGACACACACGCACACAGACAAACACACACAGATACACACACACAGACACACAGACACACACACAGACACACACAGACACACACACAGACACACACACAGACACACACACACAGACACACACACACTCACACAGACACACACAGACACACACACACAGACACACACGCACACAGACACAGACACACACAGACACACACACACAGACACACACACAGACACACACACACACAGATACACACAGACACACACACAGACACACACGCACACAGACACACACGCACACAGACACACAGACACACACACACAGACACACACACACAGACACACACACACAGATACACACAGACACACACGCACACAGACACACACACACACACACACTCACACAGACACACACACACACGCACACAGACACACACACGCACACAGACACACACACGCACGCACACAGACACACACACACACACACAGATACACACAGACACACACGCACACACAGACACACACACACACACACACTTAACCCTCCAGCCCAAACTACAACACTACAGCAATGAAAAGAACAAAGTGGAAAAAAACAATTAAAATACATACATACATACACAAATAAATAAACAAATAAATAAATTAATTAAGGGGGGGTAAATTTAGATTATATTGAATATTTAAATTATATTTGCATTTGAGAAGTTTTTTCACAAATTCTATTTTCAACACGATAATAATTCCTCATTAGTTTCTTATTGACACGGGAGAGTCGATGTGTAATTAACACGGTCTTGTTAGCATAAACGTTTCCATAACAACTTAAAAAGGGAGCAAAATGTTTGCACATACACTACATCAGGTATAGAAGGACTAGTGGCACTGTAGATGGTGTTACTACTTCACTGCTAGGCCTCAGGAATCTCTCCCCATCTCCAGTTACTGCCCCTGTAGAGTTGTTCATGTTCTTTTCATGTCTGTTGTGGGGTTTTCTTTGGTTTCTGTTCTTTTTTTAACCAAGTGCTGTGTAGGTTGTATAGGTGTAAATAACACTAGGTGTGTTGGTACGGTAGGTTGTCGGTCTAAAATAAAGTTCTAAAATAATATGATGCCTCCTAAAATATCAGATATCTGAGTTGCGTCCGTTTCAGAAGGGCTCCTCCCCGCCTCAGTAATCCTGTGTGATGTCGGCATGATGAAGATCTTAAATGTTACGTAGGTTTCTGCTTAAAGCCCAGCTATTTAATTACTCCGTCCTCTCGCGAGCTTTAACATTTATACCTTCTTTTTAGTCAAAATCAACCTTCATCATTTCATTTCCACACCTACAAACACACAGTCCGACACCAGCACTTGTGCAACTAAGCGTAAAACAGGGAATCGGATGCTTTATTGCAGAGTACACAGAGCTTCGATCCTGATAATCCTGATGTCACAGAGGTTAAGTCACAATAAACAGTGTGTTCGGTTCTGCTCGTCTCGGTTCACGTTAACGAGGTTTTTTTTCTGGGACTTAGACCTTTGAAACTGCAGTACGGAGGCACCGCACTGCTGAAGTTACTGAAGTACTGAAGTTACCTGGACACAATATTTATGAAGAATTAACTGTATCCATGAGGTCCGACGTTCCAATTTTTGGCGTCTCATTTACAGGAGTTCTGCTTAATCAATGTCCAACTTGGAGTTTTGCCTTTTTCATGACAAACCATGTCTCGATGGACGTTGCTTTGTGCACAGGAGCGCCGTCGCGTTGGAAAGCCTCGGCTTAGCGCTGTAGCTCAAGAGAAGGAACTTAAACACAATAGCATCCACTGTTATTCACTGCATTACACTGATATATCTTTGATGAGCTTTGCGAGACCTACTGGCTCCTACTGACGGTTTATAACGGAGAGAAACAAAACAAGAACCACTGTGGTTTGAACACTGAAACAACACGCTTGTTCAGAATACACACCGGATCTCTGATCAGACGAAACAGACACTGAAGATCTGCTTATCCGTTCATGGTTGACTTGTGCCAAACATGTGGCTCAATTCTCCTGCCAATTCCCAAATGCAGTCAGCACAACATCTTAAAACAATATTTAAAGAATGCCTGAAGTCTCCGAAACTGATTAAATATGCCACTGAATGTGTTGCTTGGCTTTACTATATCTTTATGTGGTTGTATTGATGGAACCTTCATGGCTTCTGTACTACCCAAAAACTATAGGGCTTTCATTGTGTCAGGGGGTTTTTAGACGCTGGGACACAGGGACACATTCCAGACTCCCGATGACCTCCTTTGTATCAGAGCACCAATTTAACGACAGGTCGCATACCGTACGTACCACCGTGCTAACATTCCATTGGACCACATTTTAAGTACAGTTTATTTTTTTAACTTCACTTCATTCTTATTTAATGGGTTTAGATGAACTGGTTTAAAATCACCGGAAGCATCAAGTAAACCTTTTTTGCTTTTTGTCATTAAAAGGATGCTAATACACAGCAGTGGTACTGTAGCTTGTATATATAGGGGCAAGTGGCTCAGAGTCCCTGACGTACAGTAGGTCCTCCAGGCAGTTTAAATTCCTTAGAAATGCTAAAGTGACAAAAACGGTTTTATTTGACGGATATAAGTTGATGTTCCGCTGATCTGTTTGTATTCTAATGATTTCTTACACTCATTGCCCGTATTATTGCACCTAGTGGTCGAATATAAGAACTGCAACAACCGACGACCGAGAGAACCGTGAACGATGACGTGACTTTGATACGGTTATAGATAGTGATCGTTCTCATTGCAAGATGATCCTCTTTATAATTCCGCTTACAACTGCATACTGTATTTTCGACATTCAATGCCATATGAATTTTAAATCTTGTACATTTTTAATCTTCTCAAATAGAATCCACAACATTCTAAGTGAACTCAATTTAAAACTCTGTAACTGATGTACGCACCATTTTATGCCTTTTATCTATAGCAAAACTTTTGAATAAAAAAACAAAAACAAAACAAAACTTGTTATTTGGACCTGGGATTCATTCAGGTTTCCGATCTAATGTAAGCAATCATCACCGGGTCCTTGGAGACGATCTGTGAGCCATGTGAGTGGTCTAAAATAAGCTTGGAGGCAGCAGCTGTCCTCGTGTGACTGCGCTCAGATAACACGAGGGCACGTACAGACACAACCATGTTCAATAAGTCTTGAGGCTGCAAACTGAGCGTCATCATACAGATATGAGCGATTTGCCAGGCTTTTGTAAAGTCAGTTAATATCTTGTTCTTGCCTCATAGCAAGCCAGTGAACGTTTGGGGGCAGCTGTGGCTCCAGAAACCTTCCCTAAGTCTAAATAAGTCGACTGAATGTAGGAATAACAAACAGCATGCTTTCTGTTATAATGATGCTACAGACATGTCTGGCCTTCTGACTGGGGGTCAAGGTTGAGGAGGCAACCGAGAAGGCGGGGTTTGTTTGGTCCGAGAGGGCAGCTGTGGCCATCCGTGTCGCTGATACGTCCATAGAGACGAACATGACATAAGAGGAAAATGTAATAACCCTGAATGGCTAAGTACAGAAATAAAAGCCGTCACTGGTTTGTCACTGGTGAATTAAATGGTGCAGTAATGCCACGCATGCCATGGGCAGGGTAGGTGGGGCATTTTTCTGACACTGCGGCTCAAGCGTCATAGTTATGTGACTTTATTGAACAAACGTGGAAAATGGACAACGGTCGAAAATTAGAAGAAACTGCCGGATGTCTCCTTGACACTTAACTATTAAATAAATAAATAAAAAAGGCCTCGGATGCCTTGCTTCCTTTCAGAGTCTATAGGGATGTAAACTAGACAGAATATATGCACTTCCCAGTATATGTGTGTGAGTGTATGAGTAAGGTGTGTGCTCTCACCTGGACCTCCACCGCAGAACTGCACTGCGTTTGGATTTGTGTCTCTGTGAGTGTAGGAGCCAAAGAAGGAGGCGGAGCCGGAGCACGGCGTTTCTTCGGCTCCGTTTTGGGAGACAGCCTGGAGAGGTTCATGGCCGATTGGGATTGGCCCAAGGTGTTGGGACGAGCCTCTGCACACACACTACTGACCGCCGACAGACCCTGAGGGGGGACAACCATACACAAGCACAATGTTTAAACATGTGCAAACATGCCTGAACACTGATTTGTGTGTGTGCTGCGTAGGTCAACGGAGGTGAGTGTGAAGTACTGGATGCATCACACAAACACCGAGCTAGAAGGCATGGCTAAATGTTAAATGTCAAGTGGCATGTTCTGGAGTCACTCAACAGCTTAACCTTTTACTCACACACAGTAAAAGTAGCAGCTGTCTGTCTTCGCTGGGCTCAGTGACAAACGTTAAATTACTGAACCATGTGTTAAAAAAAACCCTACAAACCTGCAGCCGTTCCCACGTGACATCTTTGTTGCTGTTTACGCTGCTTCTTAGCAGACAGAACACGAGCCCTTCTGCGAAAAGTATGTACACTATGTACACTGAACATCTTTGGCTGCTTCGACTCCTGCCATTACTGACAGCTGGGTTACTCCCCAACCGTCTAACACTGTAGCTCGCTGCCTAGTACAACAAGCGCCAAACCCAGATGACAATAGCGCAGATTAACGCTGGACGTAAACACAGGTGTAGGATTGTTTCACATGTTGACGATCGGCCAAGACGCTGTCTAAAGTTTAGCATGGGAACTCTTCCTCACACATAACCTACTGTACAGCTCTAACGGCAAAAAGACTGGAATGTCTATATTAGGTTTCTTTAACATGTAAGTTTTGAAAATGTCTATTGTCTTCAAAATTGAGAACTTCCTGGTTTCCTTTCCTTTTTTCCCTATTTTTATTATATATATATATATATATATATATATATAAGATTGTTTTAAGCTGGGGGGGGGGCGGGGCCGCACGGTGGCTTAGTGGTTAGCACATTCGCCTCACACCTCCAGGGTCGGGGGTTCGATTCCCACCTCCGCCTTGTGTGTGTGGAGTTTGCATGTTCTCCCCGTGCCTCGGGGGTTTCCTCCGGGTACTCCGGTTTTCTCCCCCGGTCCAAAGACATGCATGGTAGGTTGATTGGCATCTCTGGAAAATTGTCCGTAGTGTGTGTGTGTGTGTGTGAATGAGAGTGTGTGTGTGTGTGCCCTGTGATGGGTTGGCACTCCGTCCAGGGTGTATCCTGCCTCGATGCCCGATGACGCCTGAGATAGGCACAGGCTCCCCGTGACCCGAGAAGTTCAGATAAGCGGTAGAAGATGAGTCAAGACATGTTTGAGACAATAGCCATTGTTAAAAGCATTATACATTATATATATAATTGTTCCAACCACCTCATCAACGATCATTTTCCTCTATTAGCACAAACCCAAGTGTTAAAAAAAATATTTTCAGGGATACGTATATATATATATATAAATAAATAATTTTATACAAAGAACTAAAATCACAATTGAAATAAGTCAAAGTTATGAACAGTCTAAGGTGATTAAGGACACTGTGTGTCCTGACTCGGCCTTAAGGAGGAAACAAGGAGGCGTACGGTGTTTACGACCATATCTTAGATATGATAAGATCTGCAGTGCTTCACTGAGTGTCTGTCATCACTGCTCATGAACAATACCGGCCTTGTGTAGCATGTGTGTCGTCAGCAAAACGATCGAAATATGGGAGCTAAGTAACGAATCTACGCTAGTGATAACATTTAATAGCATTAGTGGTGGGATTAGTACACGTTAGCTTTAATGGTGGGATTAGTACACGTTAGCTTTAATGGTGGGATTAGTACATGTTAGCTTTAATGGTGGGATTAGTACACGTTAGCTTTAATGGTGGGATTAGTACACGTTAGCTTTAATGGTGGGATTAGCAGGGTTAGTTTTAGCAGTCGGTATTAGCGTAGCGGTGGGATCCGTCGCTGTCGGTTTTAGTAGTCGGCATCAGCGGTGGGATTAGTTGTAGTTAGACGTAGTGGTGGGATTAGTAGTAGCTTGTTGTAATAGTCATTATTACTAGTGGGATCAGGACTAGTTAGTTAGCAGTCAGTAGTAATTTTGAGATTAGTTGTCCTTAGTTATATTTAATAGTTGGATGTTGTTTTAGTGGTGGCATAAAGTATTAGTTAGTTTTAATAACTAGTATAAATAGTGGAATGAGAAGTATTTAGTTTTATTGACTAAGAGAGAGAAGATGATATGATATCTAAATAAACACCACAAAAAAGTTAGTAAGTAATTAATACAAGTCATCGTCATAGAAAACGAATCAATTTCATTGGAGGTGACAGTAATGTCAATTGGCACCAGGCTGCATCACACGGCTTCATGGTAGATTATTTTTGTATAACAGGACGCCCCCTAGTGGTTATTACTTAATCTAATTAATTATAACTTCTAATTATAACTTCCACACACAAGACGTTCCAAAATAACCTAAATAAAAAACAAATGGAAAAACACTGAGTTAACTTGCTTTACCTGGGTTAAAAATTAATCCTGATGTGAAATTAATTTCACACTACACGGTTTTACCCAAATCATGGTTTACATCGTATCGGTGCTGTCAGAATTGGACTCAGATTCAGAGTCATCAAATATTAAACTGACAAATGACTCTGACTCATATTGTTTTGTAGCTGATTCCGTGGCATCACCATATATTAAATCCTCTTCTTTTTGGTCCAAATCATCTTTACACCTATACTCCAATTCTCGAGTCTTTCAGATTGTGTGTGATTACTGCCCTCTGGTGGCACACAGAGCTCAACACAAGTGTAAGGTGAGACTTTAAAACAGCAGCACAATCCGAGGTTCTAAAGAAAGCGGAGAACCGTATAATTGTGAATCACTATTGAAGCGCGTTATCTGGTAATTTGTGTCAAGCTGGAAGGACAGGACTGAGAGACACAACACAGTAAAAGACAGAGCGTGATTGGCTCGGTGTTAGTAAAAGGACAGGGAGACACACAGGGGTTAGTACTTACGTTTATGTTAGTGTGTGTGTTGTGCTGATCCGTGTCATCAAAGAACTCTTCTGTCTGAAACAGGGAGTGCAAAAAGCTCACACACTCACCGTACACACTCGGGATGAAACCCGTGTTATTCACCACATGTTGTCGAATGGTTGATGTTTCTACCTACGAAGGTTTTTCAGAGGTTCCTAACAAGCTTATTAGTATCACGGTTTATATTTAAAAATCAAACAAAACCCTAAATACAAAATGCAGTATAATGTTGTGTATTTTTTGTTACATCCCTAATACACACATTATGGCTGTCCACACTTGAACCCAGAGACTTTTCTGAGGGTAACAGTAAAACTCCTCGTTGCTTTATTTGACATAGTTTCTGCCACCATTTGAGATTTCTTTGTTAGATTGGAGGAAATTTCCCCTTTAAATGTTACGACTACAGTTTATAAAGCACAAAGGGTTTCACAGCACATGACTGCGGGACAAAACAAGCGTGGAACTGTCCTCTACCTGAAGTTATAAGTTGGGTTTAGAATGATGGTAATCCGGGGGTTAAACACAACCCGGGGCTAAATCATCTGCTCAGCATTCAGAAATACTGGAGATTGTTTCCGGGAGATTTTATGCATGTATTAATGTGTTCATTATTCTTCGAGGTTTAACAACAAAATGAACTAGATTTGTAAAGTTTGTCGCAACAAACTTTGATGTTGGCTTTGACGATGCAGGTATTCGCGAAGGATGGTGCTTTTTGGAGGCAAGTGGACATAAAGCTAGGGTGCCAAAACATTTGGAGGCAAGTGGAGACAAGCAGGTGACATCATCCAAATCCACCTGAGGAAGTTCCCCTCACTGAGTGAGTGTTTTGATATGTCACTGTGACATCATGTGACATCACGTGACATCACGTGACATGAGCAGAATACCTGTGAGGAAGTTCCCCTCATTGTTTTGATATGTCACATGTCCATGTTGTAAAAAGTTTTTTGATTTAGCATATTTTCGGGAGGGGCTGTGGGACAACCGGAAGTCGGTACACCAACTTAAACCTTTGTTCAGAGTCTCACCCTAAAGGAGCTGGCTGAGTTTGGTGTAGAGAGTTCGAAAGCTCGCCGAGTTATAAACCTCCAAAGTTTATAATGGGAGTCTATGGGAAAAGAGGCCAATTTGAAACCCGGTACCGGAAGTACCGGTACTCAGATCGTTTAGAAAAGTAACAGCAACAAACTTCAGACCAGCGTCTACAACATATCCGAATTTGGTGCATGTGGCTCAAAACCCCTAGGAGGAGTTACTATTGATAAATGTTTGTCTAAGTTTAAATAGGAAAACAGAATGTTGGCGTCTACAAAGCGACATACAGTAATAACTACAATTGTCACCTTGACACAGGCACTAGAATAAAACCTATGTACTGGAAATGAACATTAAAACAACTGTCTATAAAAAGCATTACAATAAATCAGAAAATAAATGACATGCAAAAGAGAAAGATGTTGAGTTACACTAACAACGCACAGGATAGTCATGCTGTTCGGCCACCGATCCACATTCACTTATTTATTCTGTACATTTTTATATATATCTTTTCCGTTCGGTTCACTGTGCAGATCATTCTGTTTATAATTGTATAGCAACACTATTTGTACATTAAACAAAGGATTTCACTACACGTCATACTGTGCATGCTCGTGTGTGTGACATACAATTTGAAACAAATGTTTTATCTGTTTTTTTTTATTCTAATTCTAATTATATAATATAATTATAAGTTTTTTTTATCACAGCCAAATATTCAAAATAAATAAATAGATAAAACTTTAATTTGTAGGTACTTTTATATGTAAACTAATTCTGAAATAAACTTGTTCCATGTTAGTAATTGGCACGGCTGCTGTAGATAAGCTAGCGACGTCACGCAGCTTTTTAACATCTAAGCTATGAAACTAGTGAGAAGGTCCCAGAAATGAAACCTCCTGATATCGTAAGTTCTAAAAGATAACGCTGATCCTTTACCTTCGATTTCCTCCGATTGAATTTGAACAAGCCCAGAAGACCCTTCTTCCCGTCTGTACTGGCACTTTGTGTGTCGGAGTTGAGGGACGCTGCTGAAATATAAAAAGACACACTAATAAACACACACTAATAAACACACACTAATAAACACACAGTAATAAACACACACTAATAAACACACGAGCACAATGAGGTTCACTACTAAGAGCCGTTTGTTTATCGTCGATTAATAACCGATACATCTCATTAATCATTTTACTATCTCAAACAACTTTTGAATGGGAGTCAACATCTAGTGTTTAGCCAAAAGTATTTACAGTTTATTAAAGGTAATGAATTTTTTTAATAGTGTTACTGAGTAAATGCCGGTGTTAAAAGCAAGAGCTTGTGGCTGATCAGCTGTATTTTGGGTGTCTGTGAGCAATCGTATACGGACGAGGGTAGATAGCCCTGTCCTGTGATTTTGTTAAAACCTCCTGAAGCAAAATGAGCAGCAGTTTGAAAAGACCATGTCGGCTGGTTCAGGTGTATTAGGGCTTTTTTTTACCCCAGGTCACTTCCTGCGTTTTCTGTGATCCGATATCTACCCGATGGTAAAAAGACCAGGTCTAAATGCCCTCTGAAACGTTTTGGAGACGGATATAAACCCGATGGTACAAACCCCTTCAGGAGGTGGTCTGGGACGCGTTACAGATGAAACTGGACAGGTGTAAATGAATGTGGTTGTTTAAGCCACATACGTCAGCGCTAAACTCCTCCCAAACGGAAGTACGTCACTCGCAGGTGATCTTTCACCCAGGCGTCTCGTCGGGGCTTAAAACGCGCTGCTGCCGCCAGTGAAAAAGCAACCACATACACCAAAGCGTGTTCCATTTCAATTACCCAGGAAATGAGGTAAAATATATTAGCATTTTGGGCGGGAGTAGAAAGATTGGATCGATATCCGATTCGCCGAGACGCATTTATGTGGTCTGATGTAAATGGGACAGTTTTAACAGATCAGATAGCTATCGGATCAGAGACAACACAGGAAGTGACCGGGTGTAAGAAGGCACTTAGATTAGCCAACACTAAAGACACCTTGGAGCTCGAGTGTAAAGATAAATGAGCAAACATCAGGCACCGAACAGGTCTCTGCTGATCAGCTACATAACACAACGTAACATTTCTATAAACTAATAACCATTAGTAAATAATGATAAACTAGATAAAAGGTTAGTTGGCTTTTACTCTGTGATGAAATGAACAGTTCTTGGTAGTGGATTCGTTTTTTGGAGGTTACGCAAAATCATCAAATACACAGCATAGAACATTGTTAGAATTCATGCAGTAATATCCAGCTATAGGCTAATATTTAACCTCCCCTTTATCTCCAAGATCCTAGAAATGGTGGTAGCATTGTAGATATTCTCAGACCTACATAGGAATAACATTTATGAATTGTATCAGTCAGGATTTAGCATCGTAGCAGAGAGACGGCACCGGTTAAAATGGTAAGCGTCCTCCTTTTACTTTATCTGCTGTAAAATGTTGCTGGTTTTAAGGTGACAGCTCTCTCCTGGCTCAGGTCTTATTTGACTGATTGTAACACATTAAGGTTATGTTTGGTGTTCCACAAGGTTCTGTTTTAGGCCCACTGATTTTCCCATTATTGGTGCATCTATTCATAACCATGGTATTTGCTTCCACTGTTGTGCTTATTAATTTCCTCCTGATAAACTCTGACAGGACAGAAGTGTTTGTACTAGAACCAGCCAGACATAAGCTTTCTGATAACAGAGTAAGTCTGGATGGTGTTTCTGATTCGTCATGTGCAGCAGTAAAAGACCTTGGTGTGATTAATGACTCCAGTCTTGAGCATCGAGTGTTTGGTGATCTGGGATGCTTGGATGCTCTCCCCTTACCGCTCTCTCAAGTTGCTCAGGTTTGATGACAGTGGATCGGATGGATGTTGAATTGACTTTAACGACGATTACAAAAATTCATAATATTTCTCTCTCTCTCGAGCTATACAGTACAGTATGCAGTATACAGTATGTGCCACATGGCTTCCGGTATCCTGAGTTCCCTGTGAGACTTCACTTCATGTTCCCACACCACACTCTGCTGAAGATAGATCTCCGTGAACAGCCCTTGACCCGTGGGATTGCTGTGGAACCACTTGGAGATCATGACGCCGTCTTTGAACTGCCATTGCACCTGGTAGCTTTGTGCTCGGGTCTTCAGTAACGGTGCCTTTAGAGCCTGGTTCTTCTCAAGGATTCTTCCTCGTATCATCTGAGGGAGATTTTCCTTTCCACACTCACCTCACGCTTGCTCAGTAGGTATAGATGTTAGAGATAAATACTAACTTAATTTTAAACTTCTGTATAGCTGCGGTGCACGGTGGCTTAGTGGTTAGCACGTTCGCCTCACACCTCCAGGGTTGGGGGTTTGATTGACGCCTCCGCCTTGTGTGTGTGGAGTTTGCATGTTCTCCCCGTGCCTCGGGGGTTTCCTCCGGGTACTCCGGTTTCCTCCCCCGGTCCAAAGACATGCATGGTAGGTTGATTGGCATCTCTGGACAATTGTCCGTAGTGTGTGAGTGTATGAGTGAATGAGAGTGTGTGTTTGCCCTGTGATGGGTTGGCACTCCGTCCAGGGTGTATCCTGCCTCGATGCCCGATGACGCCTGAGATAGGCACAGTCTCCCCGTGACGTTCGGATAAGCGGTAGAAGATGAATGAATGAATGAAAGTATAGCTGCTTTGAGACAATGGCAACTGTTAAAAGCACTATACAAATAAATCAAATTTAATTAAAATAAGCCTAAAAAGAAAACTAAAAAAACAACAACAAGAAAACAAAACGAGAAAACAAAAAGACACGTATCTGATGCCTGTTCTTTCACCAGCATCCAAACTGGACCAAATGTTGTTGAAATCTGAATTGAAAAATAAATGCATTGAGTCAGTGGCAGCAGTGTTACAGTTGCTGACCTTCTCTGTGGTGGTGAGAATCACTCGTCTTTCGCAAAGGTCATTTGAAATACACACCGCTTTTATTCAGCCATGTTAGCTTTTCCTGTTCTCACCTCGTACATGACTGACCACATGTATACTGCATGGAGTCAACAGCTTTGCAACATGTGAACATGGTCAGGGTGACAAGTAACTGGCCTCCTCCTATAAGTCTGGTACCTTGGTGAGTTTGGGTCCTGTGCCTTGAGGACTACGGAACTCTCCGTCCACAATGATTCCTTAGGAGCCTATCACATTGTTTCCTTTTATCAGCTTTAGCAAGATGCCAGGATGAAATGGGTACCTTTGAAAACCATCTTTTTGCTAGATATTGCCTCAGGTAAAGCAGTACATGCTCTGACAGCTGATGGTCAGATACTCTTGTGCTGCATTGTGGTTACCTGGGGTTCTTTCTATAGTCACTGAATTTGAATGCATGTGAACGAAGTTGAACATTTCTTTTTCTTCTTATTCCTAATCATTAGCTCCGGCCCTTCAGTTCTTTCCTAACCGAAAAGTGGACAGCTGATAGACCATATATTCATCTGATACTGGAACAGGAGACAGGAAGAGCTTCCTTCTCTAAGTAAGCATCATCAGCATGGAGAATCCACTAATGTGAAATGTCAACCGAATAGGACAATACTTTCCTGCGAATTTCAAACAAGCCTGGCTTGCAGTCTTTTGCTTATCCAGTAGAGGGAGCTACAGTTCTGCTTATTTCAAATTCCAAGAAATGATCTGTCCGAAAATAGTAAAGGCTTTTCAGTAATCAAGACTCGCAACTCATATTCCTAAGCAATTATGGA